>NW_025729024.1:0-148141 GCF_021461385.2 Schistocerca piceifrons | reverse complement strand
TGAAGCATCGGAATCTAAAACTGGACTCACAGGAGAGGTTCAAATCATAGAAAGTTAGAGTGTCAGTCCTCTTTTACTTAAGTCGGAATTGTGCCTTTTGTATTAAATTCCGATGCAATTTCTGTGTTCCACCGTTAATAAGAAGGTGCAAGGTATACATTAAACCTGATGCGAAGCATCAGAATCTAAAACTGGACTCACCGGAGAGGTTCAAATCATAGAATGTTAGAGTATCAGTCCTCATTTACTTAGTCGGCATTGTGCCTTTTGTAATAAATTCGGATGCAATTTCTGTTTTTCATCGTCAATAAGACGGTCCAAGGGATACAGTAATCTGAAGTGAAGCATCGGAATCTAAAACTGGACTCACAGGAGCGGTTCAAATCATAGAAAGTTTGAGCGTCAGTCCTTTTTTTACTTAAGTCGGCATTGTGCCTTTTTTATTAAGTTCCGATGCAATTTCTGTGTTCCATCGTTAATAAGAAGGTGCAAGGTATACATTAAACCTGATGTGAAGCATCGGAATCTAAAACTGGACTCACCGGAGTGGTTCAAATCATAGATTGTTAGAGTATCAGTCCTCATTTACTTAAGTCGGCATTGTGCCTTTTGTATTAAATTCCGATGCGATTTCTGTGTTTCATCGTCAATAAGAAGGGCCAAGGGTTACAGTAAACCTGAATTGAAGCATCGGAATCTAAAACTGGTCTCACAGAAGAGGTTCAAATCATAGAAAGTGAGAGTGTCAGTCCTCTTGTACTTAAGTCGGCATTGAGCCATTTGTATTAAATTCGGATGCAATTTCTGTGTTTCATCGTCAATAAGAAATTCCAAGGGATACAGTAAACCTGAAGTGAAGCATCGGAATCTAAAAGTGGACTCACAGGAGAGGTTCAAATCATAGAAAGTGAGAGTGTCAGTCCTCTTGTAATTAAGACGGAATTATGCCATTTGTATATACATTCGGATGCAATTTCTGTCTTTCATCGTCAATAAGAAGGTCCAAGAGATGCAGTAAACCTGAAGTGAAGCATCGGAATCTAAAACTGGATTCGGAGGAGAGTTTCAAATCATAGAATGTTAGAGACTCACTCCTCTTCTACTTAAGTCGGTATTGTGCCTTTTGTATTAAGTTCGGGTGCAATTTCTGTGTTTCTTCGTCAATAAGAAGGTCCAAGGGATAAAGTAAACCTAAAGTGAAGCATCGGAATCTAAAACTGGGCTCACAGGAGAGGTTCAAATCATCGAAAGTTAGAGTGTCAGTCCTCTTTTACTTAAGTCGGCATTGTGCCTTTTGTATTCAATTGCGATGCAATATCTGTGTTTCATCGCCAATAAGAAGGTGCAAGGTATACATTAAACCTGAACTGAAGCATCGGAATCTAAAACTGGACTCACAGGAGAGGTTCAAATCATAGAAAGTGAGAGTGTCAGTCCTCTTGTACTTAAGTCGGCATTGTGCCAATTGTATTAAATTCGGATGCAATTTCTGTGTTTCATCGTCAATAAGAAGGGCCAAGGGTTACAGTAAACCTGAAGTGAAGCATGGGAATCTAAAAGTGGACTCACAGGAGAGGTTCAAATCATAGAAAGTGAGAGTGTCAGACCTCCTTTACTTAAGTCGGTATTGTGCTTTTTGAATTTAATTCCGATGCAATTTCTGTGTTTCATCGTCAATAAGAAGGTCCAAGGGATACAGTAAAATTGAAGTGAAGCATCGCAATCTAAAACTGGACTCACAGGAGAGATTCAAATCATAGAAAGTGAGAGTGTCAGTCCTCTTGTACTTAAGTCGGCATTGTGACATTTGTATTAAATTCGGATGCGATTTCTGTGTTTCATCATCAATAAGAAGGTCCTAGGGACACAGTAAACCTGAAGTAAAGTATCGGAATCTAAAACTGGACTCACAGGAGAGGTTCAAATCATCGAAAGTTAGAGTGTCAATCCTCTTTTACTTAAGTCCGCATTGTGCCTTTTGTATTAAATTCCGATGCAATTTCTGTGTTCCATCGTTAATAAGAAGGTGCAAGGTATACATTAAACCTGATGTGAAGCATCGGAATCTAAAACTGGACTCACCGGAGTGGTTCAAATCATAGATTGTTAGAGTATCAGTCCTCATTTACTTAAGTCGGCATTGTGCCTTTTGTATTAAATTCCGATGCGATTTCTGTGTTTCATCGTCAATAAGAAGGTGCAATGTATACAGTAAACCTGAAGTGAAGCATCGGAATCTAAAACTGGACTCACAGGAGAGTTTCAAATCATAGAAAGTGAGATTGTCAGTCCTCTTGTACTTAAGTCGGCATTGTACCTTTTGAATTTATTTCCGATGCAATTTCTATGTTTCATCGTCAATCGGAAGGTGCAAGGTCTACAGTAAACCTGAAGTGAAGCATCAAATTCTAAAACTGGACTCAAAGGACAGGTCCAATTCATGGAAAGTGAGAGTGTCAGTCCTCTTGTACTCAAGTCGGCATTGTGCCATTTGTATTAAATTCGGATGCAATTTCTGTGTTTCACCGTGCATAAGAAGGTGCAAGGCATACAGTAAACCTGAAGTAAAGCAGCGGAATCTAAAACTGGACTCACAGGAGTGATTCGAATCATAGATAGTTAGAGTGTCACTCCTCTTGTACTTAAGTCGGTATTGTGCCTTTTGTATTAAGTTCGGATGCAATTTCTGTGTTTCATCGTCAATAAGAAGGTCCAAGGGATACAGTAAACCTTAAGTGAAGCATCGGAAACTAAAACTGGACTCACAGGAGAGGTTCAAATCATAGAATGTTAGAGTGTCAGTCATCTTTTACTTAAGTCGGCATTGTTACTTTTGTATTAAATTCGGATGCCATTTCTGTGTTTCATCGTCAAGAAGAAGGTCCAACGGATACAGTAAACCTGAAGTGAAGCATCGGAACCTAAAACAGGACTCACAGGAGAGTTTCAAATCGTAGAAAGTTAGAGTGTCAGTCCTCTTGTACTTAAGTCGGCATTGTGCCTTTTGAATTTAATTCCGATGCAATTTCTGTGCTTCATCGTCAATCGGAACGTGCAAGGTATACAGTAAACCTGAAGTGAAGCATCAAAATCTAAAACTGGACTCAAAGGACAGGTCCAATTCATGGAAAGTGAGAGTGTCAGTCCTCTTGTACTCAAGTCGGCATTGTGCCATTTGTATTAAATTCGGATGCAATTTCTGTGTTTCACCGTGCATAAGAAGGTGCAAGGCATACAGTAAACCTGAAGTAAAGCAGCGGAATCTAAAACTGGACTCACAAGAGAAGATCAAATCATAGAAAGTGAGAGTGGCAGTCCTCTTGTACTTAGGTCGGCATTGTGCCTTTTTTATTAAATTCGGATGCTATTTCTGTGTTTCATCGCCAATAAGAAGGTAAAGGTATACAGAAAAACCTGAAGTGAAGCATCGGAATCTAAAACTGGACTCACAGGAGAGGATCAAATCATAGAAAGTGGGAGTGTCAGTCCTCTTGTACTTAAGTCGGCATTGTGTCATTTATAATAATTCGGATGCAATTTCTGTGTTTCACCGTCAATAAGAAAGTCCAAGGGATACAGTAAACCTGAAGTGAAGCATCGGAATCTAAAACTGGACTCACAGGAGAGATTCAAATAATAGAAAGTGAGAGTGTCAGTCCTCTTTTACTTAAGTCGGCATTGTGCTTTTTGAATTTAACTCCGATGCAATCTCTGTGTTTCATCGTCAATAAGAAGGTCCAAGGGACACAGTAAACCTGAAGTGAAACATCGGAATCTAAAACTGGACTCACAGGAGAGAATCAAATCATAGAAAGTTAGAGAGTCACTCCTCTTGTACTTAAGTCGGTATTGTGCCTTTTGTATTAAATTCGGATGCAATATCTGTGTTTCATCGTCAACAAGAAGGTCCAAGGGATACAGTAAACCGGAAGTGAAGCATCAGAATCTAAAACTGGACTCACAGGAGAGGTTCAAATCATAGAGAGTTAGAAGGTAGCTCCTCTTGTACTTAAGTCGGTATTGTGACTTTTATATTAAATTCGGATGCAATTGATGTGTTTCATCGTCAATAAGAAGGTCCAAGGGATACAGTAAACCTGAAGTGAAGCATTGGAATCTAAAAATGGACTCACAGGAGAGGTTCAAATCATAGAAAGTTAGTGTGTTAGCCCTCTTGTACTTAAGTCGGCATTTTGCCTTTTGTATAAAACTCGGATGCAAACTCTGTGTTTCATCGTCAATATGAAGGACCAAATATACAGTAAACCTGAAGTGAAGCATCGGAATCTAAAACTGGACTCACAGGAGAGGTTCAAATCATAGAAAGTTAGTGTGTCAGCCCTCTTGTACCTAAGTCGGCATTTAGCCTTTTGTATAAAATTCGGATGCAAACTCTGTGTTTCATCGTCAATATGGAGGACCAAGGGATACAGTAAACCTGAAGTGAAGCATCGGAATCTAAAACTGGACTCACAGGAGAGGTTCAAATCATAGAAAGTTAGAGTGTCAGTTGTCTTGTACTTAAGTCGGCATTGTGTCTTTTGAATTTAATTCCGATGCAATTTCTGTGTTTCATCGTCAATAAGAAGGTCCAAGGGATACAGTAAACCTGAAGTGAAACGTCGGAATCTAAAACTGGACTAACAGGAGAGGATCAAATCATAGAAAGTTAGAGAGTCAGTCCTCTTTTACTTAAGTCGGCATTGTGCCTTTTGAATTTAATTCCGATGCAATTTTTGGGTTTCGACGACAATATGAAGGTCCAAGAGATACAGTAAACTTGAAGTGAAGCATCGGAATCTAAAACTGGACCCACAGGAGAGGTTCAAATCATAGAAAGTGAGAGTGTCAGTCCTCTTGTACTTAAGTCGGCATTGTGCCTTTTGAATTTAATTCCGATGCAATTTCTGTGTTTCATCGTCAATCGGAAGGTGCAAGGTATACAGTAAACCTGAAGTGAAGCATCAAAATCTAAAACTGGACTCAAAGGACAGGTTCAAATCATGGAAAGTGAGAGTGTCAGTCCTCTTGTACTTAGGTCGGCATTGTGCCATTTGTATTAAATTCGGATGCAATTTCTGTGTTTCACCGTCAATAAGAAAGTCCAAGGGATACAGTAAACCTGAAGTGAAGCATCGGAATCTAAAACTGGACTCACAGGAGTGATTCGAATCATAGATAGTTAGAGTGTCAGTCCTCTTGTACTTAAGTCAGTATTGTGCCTTTTGTATTAAGTTCGGATGCAATTTCTGTGTTTCATCGTCAATAAGAAGGTCCAAAGGACACAGTAAACCTTAAGTGAAGCCACGGAAACTAAAACTGGACTCACAGGAGAGGTTCAAATCATAGAATGTTAGAGTGTCAGTCATCTTTTACTTAAGTCGGCATTGTGCCTTTTGTATTAAATTCGAAAGCCATTTCTGTGTTTCATCGTCAATAAGAAGGTCCAAGGGATACAGCAAAAATGAACTGAAGCATCGGAATCGAAAACAGGACTCACAGGAGAGGTTCAAATCATAGAAAGTGAGAGTGTCAGTCCTCTTGTACTTAAGTCGGCATTGTGCCATTTATAATAATTCGGATGAAATTTCTAAGTTTCGTCGTCAATAAGAAGGTCCAAGGGATACAGTAAACCTGAAGTGAAGCATTGGAATCTAAAACTGGACTCACAGGAGAGGTTCACATTAGAGAAAGTGAGAGTCTCAGACTTCTTGTACTTTAGTCGGCATTGTGCCTTTTGTATTAAATGCGATGCAATTTCTGTGTTTCATCGTCAATAAGAAGGTCCAAGGGATACAGTAAACCGGAAGTGAAGCATCAGAATCTAAAACTGGACTCACAGGAGAGGTTCCAATCAAAGAGTGTTAGAAGGTCACTCCGCTTGTACTTAAGTCGGTATTGTGGCTTTTATATTAAATTCGGGTGCAATTGATGTGTTTTCATCGTCAATAAGAAGGTCCAAGGGATACAGTAAACCTGAAGTGAAGCATCGGAATCTAAAAATGGACTCACAGGAGAGGTTCAAATCATAGAAAGTGAGAGTGTCAGTCCTCTTTTACTTAAGTCGGCATTGTGCCTTTAGAATTTAATTCCGATGCAATTTTTGTAATTCGACGACAATAAGAAGGTCCAAGAGATACAGTAAACTGAAGTGAAGCATCGGAATCTAAAACTAAACTCACAGGAGAGGTTCAAATCGTAGAAAGTGAGAGTGTCAGTCCTCTTGTACTTAAGTCGGTATTGTGCCTTTTGAATTTAATGCCTATGCAGTTTCTGTGTTTCATTGTCAATCGGAAGGTGCAAGGTATACAGTAAACCTGAGGTGAAGCATCAAAATCTAAAACTTAACTCAAAGGACAGGTTCAAATCATGGATGTGAGAGTGTCAGTCCTCTTGTACTTAGGTCGGCATTGTGCCATTTGTATTAAATTCGGATGCAATTTCTGTGTTTCACCGTCAATAAGAAGGTCCAAGGGATACAGTAAACCTGAAGTGAAGCATCGGAATCTAAAACTGGACTCACAGGAGAGGATCAAATCATAGAAAGTGTGAGTGTCAGTCCTCTTGTACTTTAGTCGGCATTGTGCCTTTTGAATTTAATTTCGATGCAATTTCTATGTTTCATCGTCAATCGGAAGGTGCAAGGTATACAGTAAACCTGAAGTGAAGCATCAAAATCTAAAACTGGACTCAAAGGACAGGTTCAAATCATGGAAAGTGAGAGTGTCAGTCCTCCTGTACTTAGGTCGGCATTCTGCCATTTGTATTAAATTCGGATGCAATTTCTGTGTTTCACCGTCAATAAGAAGGTCCAAGGGATACAGTAAACCTGAAGTGAAGCATCGGAATCTAAAACTGGACTCACAGGAGTGATTCGAATCATAGATAGTTAAAGTGTCACTCCTCTTGTACTTAAGTCGGTATTGTGCCTTTTGTATTAAGTTCGGATGCAATTTCTGTGTTTCATCTTCAATAAGAAGGTCCAAGGGATACAGTAATCCTTAAGTGAAGCATCGGAAACTAAAACTGGACCCACAGGAGAGGTTCAAATCATAGAATGTTAGAGTGTCAGTCATCTTTTAATTAAGTCGGCATTGTGCATTTTGTATTAAATTCGGATACCATTTCGGTGTTTCATCGTCAATATAGAAGGTCCAAGGCATACAGTAAACCTGAAGTGAAGCATCGGAACCTAAAACAGGACTCACAGGAGAGGTTCAAATCATAGAAAATTAGAGTGTCAGCCCTCTTGTACTTAAGTCGGCATTGTGCCTTTAGAATTTAATTCCGATGCAATTTCTGTGCTTCATCGTCAATCGGAAGGTGCAAGGTATACAGTAAACCTGAAGTGAAGCAACAAAATCTAAAACTGGACTCAAAGGACAGGACCAATTCATGGAAAGTGAGAGTGTCAGTCCTCTTGTACTCAAGCCGGCATTGTGCCATTTGTATTAAATTCGGATGCAATTTCTGTGTTTCACCGTCAATAAGAAGGTGCAAGGCATACAGTAAACCTGAAGTAAAGCAGCGGAATCTAAAACTGGACTCACAGGAGTGATTCGAATCATAGTTAGTTAGAGTGTCACTCCTCTTGTACTTACGTCGGTATTGTGCCTTTTGTATTAAATTCGTATGCCATTTCTGTGTTTCATCGTCAATAAGAGGGTCCAAGGGATACAGTGAACCTTAAATGAAGCATCGGAATCTAAAAATCGACTCACAGGAGAGGTTCAAATCATAGAAAGTTAGTGTGTCAGCCCTCTTGTACTTTTGTCGGCACTTTGCCTTTTGTATACAATTCGGATGCAAACTCTGTGTTTCATCGTCAATTTGAAAGCCCAAAGGATACAGTAAACCTGAAGTGAAGCATCGGAATCTAAAACTGGACTCACAGGAGTGATTCGATCATAGATAGTTAGAGTGTCACTCCTCTTGTACTTAAGTCGGTATTGTGCCTTTTGTATTAAGTTCGGATGCAATTTCTGTGTTTCATCGTCAATAAGAAGGTCCAAGGGATACAGTAAACCTTAAGTGAAGCATCGGAAACTAAAACTGGACTCACAGGAGAGGTTCAAATCTTAGAATGTTAAAGTGTCAGTCATCTTTTACTTAAGTCGGCATTGTACGTTTGTATTAAATTCGGATGCCATTTCTGTGTTTCATCGTCAATAAGAAGGTCCAAGGGATACAGTAAACCTGAAGTGAAGCATCGGAATCTAAAACTGGACTCACAGGAGAGGTTCAAATCATAGAAAGTGAGAGTGTCAGTCCACTTGTACTTAAGTCGGCATTGTGCCTTTTGAAATTAATTTTGATGCAATTTCTATGTTTCATCGTCAATCGGATGGTGCAAGGTATACAGAAAACCTGAAGTGAAGCATCAAAATCTAAAACTGGACTCAAAGGACAGGTTTAAATCATGGAAAGTGAGAGTGTCAGTCCTCTTGTACTTAGGTCGGCATTCTGCCATTTGTATTAAATTCGGATGCAATTTCTGTGTTTCACCGTCAATAAGAAGGTCCAAGGTATACAGTAAACCTGAAGTGAAGCATCGGAATCTAAAACTGGACTCACAGGAGTGATTCGAATCATAGATAGTTAGAGTGTCACTCCTCTTGTACTTTAGTCGGTATTGTGCCTTTTGTATTAAGTTCGGATGCAATTTCTGTGTTTCATCTTCAATAAGAAGGTCCAAGGGATACAGTAAACCTTAAGTGAAGCATCGGAAACTAAAACTGGACTCACAGGAGAGGATCAAATCATAGAATGTTAGAGTGTCAGTCATCTTTCACTTAAGTCCGCATTGTACGTTTGTATTAAATTCGGATGCCATTTCTGTGTTTCATCGTCAATAAGAAGGTCCAAGGGATACAGTAAACCTGAAGTGAAGCATCGGAACCTAAAACAGGACTCACAGGAGAGATTCAAATCAAAGAAAATTAGAGTGTCAGTCCTCTTGTACTTAAGTCGGCATTGTGCCTTTTGAATTTAATTCCGATGCAATTTCTGTGCTTCATCGTCAATCGGAAGGTGCAAGGTATACAGTAAACCTGAAGTGAAGCATCAAAATCTAAAACTGGACTCAAAGGACAGGTCCAATTAATGGAAAGTGAGAGTGTCAGTCCTCTTGTACTCAAGTCGGCATTGTGCCATTTGTATTAAATTCGGATGCAATTTCTGTGTTTCACCGTCAATAAGAAGGTGCAAGGCATACAGTAAACCTGAAGTAAAGCAGCGGAATCTAAAACTGGACTCACAGGAGTGATTCGAATCTTAGATAGTTAGTGTGTCACTCCTCTTGTACTTAAGTCGGTATTGTGCCTTTTGTATTAAGTTCGGATGCAATTTCTGTGTTTCATCGTCAATAAGAAGGTCCAAGGGATACAGTAAACCTTAAGAGAAGCATCGGAAACTAAAGCTGGACTCACAGGAGAGGTTCAAATCATAGAATGTTAGAGTGTCAGTCACTTTTACTTAAGTCGGCATTGTGCCTTTTGTATTAAATTCGGATGCCATTTCTGTGTTTCATCGTCAATAAGAAGGTCCAAGGGATATAGTAAACCTGAAGTGAAGCATCGGAACCTAAAACAGGACTCACAGCAGAGGTTCACATCATAGAAAGTTAGAATGTCAGTCCTCTTGTACTTAAGTCGGCATTGTGCCTTTTAAATTTAATTCCGATGCAATTTCTGTGCTTCATCGTCAATCGGAAGGTGCAAGGTATACAGTAAACCTGAAGTGAAGCATCAAAATCTAAAACTGGAATCAAAGGACAGGTCCAATTCATGGAAAGGGAGAGTGTCAGTCCTCTTGTACTCAAGTCGGCATTGTGCCATTTGTATTAAATTCGGATGCAATTTCTGTGTTTCACCGTCAATAAGAAGGTGCAAGGCATACAGTAAACCTGAAGTAAAGGAGCGGAATCAAAAACTGGACTCACAAGAGAGGATCAAATCATAGAAAGTGAGAGTGTCAGTCCTCTTGTACTTAAGTCGGAATTGTGCCTTTTTTATTAAATTCGGATGCTATTTCTGTGTTTCATCGCTAATAAGAAGGTGCAAGGTATACAGTAAACCTGAAGAGAAGCATCGGAATCTAAAACTGGACTCACAGGAGAGGATCAAATCATAGAAAGTGAGAGTGTCAGTCCTCTTGTACTTAAGTCGGCATTGTGCCATTTATAATAATTCGGATGCAATTTCTGTGTTTTATCGTCAATAAGAAGGTCCAGGGGATACAGTAAACCGGAAGTGAAGCATCAGAATCAAAAACTGGACTCACAGGAGAGGTTCCAATCATAGAGAGTTAGAAGGTCACTCCTCTTGTACTTAAGTCGGTATTGTGGCTTTTATATTAAATTCGGATGCAATTGATGTGTTTCATCGTCAATAAGAAGGTCCAAGGGATACAGTAAACCTGAAGTGAAGCATCGGAATCTAAAAATGGACTCACAGGAGTGATTCGAATCATAGATAGTTAGAGTGTCTCTTCTCTTGTACTGATGTCGGAATTGTGCCTTTTGTATTAAATTCGGATGCAATTTCTGTGTTTCATCGTCAATAAGAAGGTCCAAGGGATACAGTAAACCTTAATTGTAGCATCGGAATCTAAAAATGGATTCACAGGAGAGGTTCAAATCATAGAAAGTTAGTGTGTCAGCCCTCTTGTACATTAGTCGGCACTTTGCCTTTTGTATAAAATTCGGATGCAAACTCTGTGTTTCATCGTCAATATGAAGGACCAAGGGACACAGTAAACCTGAAGTGAAGCATCGGAATCTAAAACTGGACTCACAGGAGAGGTTCAAATCATAGAAAGTTAGAGCGTCAGTTCTCGTGTACTTAAGTAGGCATTGTGTCCTTTGAATTTAATTCCGATGCAATTTCTGTGTTTCATCGTCAATAAGAAGGCCAAGGGATACAGCAAACCTGAAGTGAAACGTCGGAATTTTAAACTGGACTGACAGGAGAGGTTCAAATCATAGAAAGTGAGAGTGTCAGTCCTCTTTTTCTTAAGTCGGCATTGTGCCTTTTGAATTTAATTCCGATGCAATTTTTGTGTTTCGACGACAATAAGATGGTCCAAGAGGTACTGTAAACCTGAAGTGAACCATCGGAATATAAAACTGGACTCACAGGAGAGGTTCAAATCATAGAAAGTGTGAGTGTCAGTCCTCTTGTACTTTAGTCGGCATTGTGCCTTTTGAATTTAATTCCGATGCAATTTCTATGTTTCATCGTCAATCGGAAGGTGCAAGGTATACAGTAAACCTGAAGTGAAGCAACAAAATCTAAAACTGGACTGAAAGGACGGGTCCAATTCATGGAAAGTGAGAGTGTCAGTCCTCTTGTACTCAAGTCGGCATTGTGCCATTTGTATTAAATTCGGATGCAATTTCTGTGTTTCACCGTCAATACGAAGGTGCAAGGCATACAGTAAACCTGAAGTAAAGCAGCGGAATCTAAAACTGGACTTACAGGAGTGATTCGAATCATAGATAGTTAGAGTGTCACTCCTCTTGTACTTAAGTCGGTATTGTGCCTTTTGTATTAAGTTCGGATGCAATTTCTGTGTTTCATCGTCAATAAGAAGGTCCAAGGGATACAGTAAACCTTAAGTGAAGCATCGGAAACTAAAACTGGACTCACAGGAGGGGTTCAAATCATAGAATGTTAGAGTGTCAGTCATCTTTTACTTAAGTCGGCATTGTGCCTTTTGTATTAAATTCGGATGCCATTTCTGTGTTTCATCGTCAATAAGAAGGTCCAAGGGATACAGGGAACCTTAAGTGAAGCATCGGAATCTAAAAATGGACTCACAGGAGAGGTTCAAATCATAGAAAGTTAGTGTGTCAGCCCTCTTGTACTTTAGTCGGCACTTTGCCTTTTGTATAAAATTCGGATGCAAACTCTGTGTTTCATCGTCAATATGAAGGACCAAAGGATACAGTAAACCTGAAGTGAAGCATCAGAATCTAAAACTGGACTCACAGGAGAGGTTCAAACCATAGAAAGTTAGAGCGTCAGTTCTCTTGTACTTAAGTCGGCATTGTGTCCTTTGAATTTAATTCCGATACAATTCTGTGTTTCATCGTCAATAAGAACGTCCAAGGGATACAGTAAACCTGAAGTGAAACGTCGGAATTTAAAACTGGACTAACAGGAGAGGTACAAATCATAGAAAGTGAGAGTGTCAGCCCTCTTTTACTTAAGTCGGCATTGTGCCTTTTGAATTTAATTCCGATGCAATTTTTGTGTTTCGACGACAATAAGAAGGTCCAAGAGATACAGTAAACCTGAAGTGAAGCATCGGAATCTAAAACTGGACTCACAGGAGAGGTTCAAATCATAGAAAGTGAGAGTGTCAGTCCACTTGTACTTAAGTCGGCATTGTGCCTTTTGAATTTAATTCCGATGCAATTTCTATGTTTCATCGTCAATCGGAAGGTGCAAGGTATACAGAAAACCTAAAGTGAAGCATCAAAATCTAAAACTGGACTCAAAGGACAGGTTTAAATCATGGAAAGTGAGAGTGTCAGTCCTCTTGTACTTAGGTCGGCATTCTGCCATTTGTATTAAATTCGGATGCAATTTCTGTGTTTCACCGTCAATAAGAAGGTCCAAGGGATACAGTAAAGCTGAAGTGAAGCATCGGAATCTAAAACTGGACTCACAGGAGTGATTCGAATCATAGATAGTTAGAGTGTCACTCCTCTTGTACTTAAGTCGGTATTGTGCCTTTTGTATTAATTTCGGATGCAATTTCTGTGTTTCATCGTCAATAAGAAGGTCCAAGGGATACAGTAAACCTTAAGTGAAGCATCGGAAACTAAAACTGGACTCACAGGAGAGGTTCAAATCATAGAATGTTAGAGTGTCAGTCATCTTTTACTTAAGTCGGCATTGTGCCTTTTGTATTAAATTCGGATGCCATTTCTGTGTTTCATCGTCAATAAGAAGGTCCAAGGGATACAGTAAACCTGAAGTGAAGCATCGGAATCTAAAAATGGACTCACAGGAGAGGTTCAAATCATAGAAAGTTAGAGTGTCAGTCCTCTTTTTCTTAAGTCGGCATTGTGCCTTTTGAATTTAATTCCGATGCAAATTTTTGTGTTTCGACGACAATAAGATGGTCCAAGAGGTACTGTAAACCTGAAGTGAACCATCGGAATATAAAACTGGACTCACAGGAGAGGTTCAAATCATAGAAAGTGTGAGTGTCAGTCCTCTTGTACTTTAGTCGGCATTGTGCCTTTTGAATTTAATTCCGATGCAATTTCTATGTTTCATCGTCAATCGGAAGGTGCAAGGTATACAGTAAACCTGAAGTGAAGGATCAAAATCAAAAACTGGACTCAAAGGACAGGTTCAAATCATGGAAAGTGAGAGTGTCAGTCCTCTTGTACTTAGGTCGGCATTCTGCCATTTGTATTAAATTCGGATGCAATTTCTGTGTTTTCACCGTCAATAAGAAGGTCCAAGGGATACAGTAAACCTGAAGTGAAGCATCGGAAACTAAAACTGGACACACAGGAGAGGTTCAAATCATAGAATGTTAGAGTGTCAGTCATCTTTTAATTAAGTCGGCATTGTGCCTTTTGTATTAAATTCGGATACCATTTCTTGTGTTTCATCGTCAATAAAGAAGGTCCAAGGCATACAGTAAACCTGAAGTGAAGCATCGGAACCTAAAACAGGACTCACAGGAGAGGTTCAAATCATAGAAAATTAGAGTGTCAGCCCTCTTGTACTTAAGTCGGCATTGTGCCTTCTGAATTTAATTGCGATGCAATTTCTGTGCTTCATCGTCAATCGGAAGGTGCAAGGTATACAGTAAACCTGAAGTGAAGCAACAAAATCTAAAACTGGACTGAAAGGACGGGTCCAATTCATGGAAAGTGAGAGTGTCAGTCCTCTTGTACTCAAGTCGGCATTGTGCCATTTGTATTAAATTCGGATGCAATTTCTGTGTTTCACCGTCAATAAGAAGGTGCAAGGCATACAGTAAACCTGAAGTAAAGCAGCGGAATCTAAAACTGGACTCACAGGAGTGATTCGAATCATAGATAGTTAGAGTGTCACTCCTCTTGTACTTAAGTCGGTATTGTGCCTTTTGTATTAAGTTCGGATGCAATTTCTGTGTTTCATCGTCAATAAGAAGGTCCAAGGGATACAGTAAACCTTAAGTGAAGCATCGGAAAACTAAAACTGGACTCACAGGAGAGGTTCAAATCATAGAATATTAGAGTGTCAGTCATCTTTTACTTAAGTCGGCATTGTGCCTTTTGTATTAAATTCGGATGCCATTTCTGTGTTTCATCGTCAATAAGAAGGTCCAAGGGATACAGGGAACCTTAAGTGAAGCATCGGAATCTAAAAATGGACTCACAGGAGAGGTTCAAATCATAGAAAGTTAGTGTGTCAGCCCTCTTGTACTTTAGTCGGCACTTTGCCTTTTGTATAAAATTCGGATGCAAACTCTGTGTTTCATCGTCAATATGAAGGACCAAAGGATACAGTAAACCTGAAGTGAAGCATCAGAATCTAAAACTGGACTCACAGGAGAGGTTCAAAACATAGAAAGTTAGAGCGTCAGTTCTCTTGTACTTAAGTCGGCATTGTGTCCTTTGAATTTAATTCCGATACAATTCTGTGTTTCATCGTCAATAAGAACGTCCAAGGGATACAGTAAACCTGAAGTGAAACGTCGGAATTTAAAACTGGACTAACAGGAGAGGTACAAATCATAGAAAGTGAGAGTGTCAGCCCTCTTTTACTTAAGTCGGCATTGTGCCTTTTGAATTTAATTATGATGCAATTTTTGTGTTTCGACGACAATAAGAAGGTCCAAGAGATACAGTAAACCTGAAGTGAAGCATCGGAATCTAAAACTGGACTCACAGGAGAGGTTCAAATCATAGAAAGTGAGAGTGTCAGTCCACTTGTACTTAAGTCGGCATTGTGCCTTTTGAATTTAATTCCGATGCAATTTCTATGTTTCATCGTCAATCAGAAGGTGCAAGGTATACAGAAAACCTAAAGTGAAGCATCAAAATCTAAAACTGGACTCAAAGGACAGGTTTAAATCATGGAAAGTGAGAGTGTCAGTCCTCTTGTACTTAGGTCGGCATTCTGCCATTTGTATTAAATTCGGATGCAATTTCTGTGTTTCACCGTCAATAAGAAGGTCCAAGGGATACAGTAAACCTTAAGTGAAGCATCGGAAACTAAAACTGGACTCACAGGAGAGGTTCAAATCATAGAATGTTAGAGTGTCAGTCATCTTTTACTTAAGTCGGCATTGTGCCTTTTGTATTAAATTCGGATGCCATTTCTGTGTTTCATCGTCAATAAGAAGGTCCAAGGGATACAGTAAACCTGAAGTGAAGCATCGGAATCTAAAAATGGACTCACAGGAGAGGTTCAAATCATAGAAAGTTAGAGTGTCAGTCCTCTTTTACTTAAGTCGGCATTGTGCCTTTAGAATTTAATTCCGATGCAATTTTTGTAATTCGACGACAATAAGAAGGTCCAAGAGATACAGTAAACCTGAAGTGAAGCATGGGAATCTAAAACTAAACTCACAGGAGAGGTTCAAATCATAGAAAGTGAGAGTGTCAGTCCTCTTGTTCTTAAGTCGGTATTGTGCCTTTTGAATTTAATGCCGATGCAGTTTCTGTGTTTCATCGTCAATCGGAAGGTGCAAGGTATACAGTAAACCTGAGGTGAAGCATCAAAATCTAAAACTGAACTCAAAGGACAGGTTCAAATCATGGAATGTGAGAGTGTCAGTCCTCTTGTACTTAGGTCGGCATTGTGCCATTTGTATTAAATTCGGATGCAATTTCTGTGTTTCACCGTCAATAAGAAGGTCCAAGGGATACAGTAAACCTGAAGTGAAGCATCGGAATCTAAAACTGGACTCACAGGAGTGATTCGAATCATAGATAGAGTGTCACTCCTCTTGTACTTAAGTCGGTATTGTGCCTTTTGTATTAATTTCGGATGCAATTTCTGTGTTTCATCGTCAATAAGAAGGTCCAAGGGATACAGTAAACCTTAAGTGAAGCATCGGAAACTAAAACTGGACTCACAGGAGAGGTTCAAATCATAGAATGTTAGAGTGTCAGTCATCTTTTACTTAAGTCGGCATTGTGCCTTTTGTATTAAATTCGGATGCCATTTCTGTGTTTCATCGTCAATAAGAAGGTCCAAGGGATACAGTAAACCTGAAGTGAAGCATCGGAATCTAAAAATGGACTCACAGGAGAGGTTCAAATCATAGAAAGTTAGAGTGTCAGTCCTCTTTTACTTAAGTCGGCATTGTGCCTTTAGAATTTAATTCCGATGCAATTTTTGTAATTCGACGTCAATAAGAAGGTCCAAGAGATACAGTAAACCTGAAGTGAAGCATGGGAATCTAAAACTAAACTCACAGGAGAGGTTCAAATCATAGAAAGTGAGAGTGTCAGTCCACTTGTACTTAAGTCGGCATTGTGCCTTTTGAATTTAATTCCGATGCAATTCCTATGTTTCATCGTCAATCGGAAGGTGCAAGGTATACAGAAAACCTGAAGTGAAGCATCAAAATCTAAAACTGGACTCAAAGGACAGGTTTAAATCATGGAAAGTGAGAGTGTCAGTCCTCTTGTACTTAGGTCGGCATTCTGCCATTTGTATTAAATTCGGATGCAATTTCTGTGTTTCACCGTCAATAAGAAGGTCCAAGGGATACAGTAAAGCTGAAGTGAAGCATCGGAATCTAAAACTGGACTCACAGGAGTGATTCGAATCATAGATAGTTAGAGTGTCACTCCTCTTGTACTTAAGTCGGTATTGTGCCTTTTGTATTAAGTTCGGATGCAATTTCTGTGTTTCATCGTCAATAAGAAGGTCCAAGGGATACAGTAAACCTTAAGTGAAGCATCGGAAACTAAAACTGGACTCACAGGAGAGGTTCAAATCAATAGAATGTTAGAGTGTCAGTCATCTTTTACTTAAGTCGGCATTGTGCCTTTTGTATTAAATTCGGATGCCATTACTGTGTTTCATCGTCAATAAGAAGGTCCAAGGGATACAGTAAACCTGAAGTGAAGCATCGCAACCTAAAACAGGACTCACAAGAGAGGTTCAAATCATAGAAAATTAGAGTGTCAGTCCTCTTGTACTTAAGTCGGCATTGTGCCTTTTGAATTTAATTCCGATGCAATTTCTGTGCTTCATCGTCAATCGGAAGGTGCCAGGTATACAGTAAACCTGAAGTGAAGCATCATAATCTAAAACTGGACTCAAAGGACAGGTCCAATTCATGGAAAGTGAGAGTGTCAGTCCTCTTGTACTCAAGTCGGCATTGTGCCATTTGTATTAAATTCGGATGCAATTTCTGTGTTTCACCGTCAATAAGAAGGTGCAAGGCATACAGTAAACCTGAAGTAAAGCAGCGGAATCAAAAACTGGACTCACAAGAGAGGATCAAATCATAGAAAGTGAGAGTGTCAGTCCTCTTGTACTTAAGTCGGCATTGTGCCTTTTTTATTAAATTTGGATGCTATTTGTGTGTTTCATCGCTAATAAGAAGGTGCAAGGTATACAGTAACCCTGAAGTGAAGCATCGGAATCTAAAACTGGACTCACAGGAGAGGATCAAATCATAGAAAGTGAGAGTGTCAGTCCTCTTGTACTTAAGTCGGCATTGTGCCATTTATAATAATTCGGATGCAATTTCTGTGTTTTATCGTCAATAAGAAGGTCCAAGGGATACAGTAAAGCTGAAGTGAAGCATTGGAATCTAAAACTGGACTCACAGGAGAGGTTCACATCAGAGAAAGTGAGAGTCTCAGACTTCTTGTACTTTAGTCGGCATTGTGCCTTTTGTATTAAATTCGGATGCAATTTCTGTGTTTCATCGTCAATAAGAAGGTCCAAGGGATACAGTAAACCGGAAGTGAAGCATCAGAATCGAAAACTGGACTCACAGGAGAGGTTCCAATCATAGAGAGTTAGAAGGTCACTCCTCTTGTACTTAAGTCGGTATTGTGGCCTTCATATTAAATTCGGATGCAATTGATGTGTTTCATCGTCAATAAGAAGGTCCAAGGGATACAGTAAACCTGAAGTGAAGCATTGGAATCTAAAAATGGACTCACAGGAGAGGTTCAAATCATAGAAAGTTAGTGTGTCAGCCCTCTTGTACTTAAGTCGGCATTTTGCCTTTTGTATAAATGTCGGATGCAAACTCTGTGTTTCATCGTCAATATGAAGGTCCAAGGATACAGTAAACCTGAAGTGAAGCATCGGAATCTGAAACTAAACTCACAGGAGAGGTTCAAATCATAGAAAGTTAGAGTGTCAGTTCTCTTGTACTTAAGTCGGCATTGTGCCTTTTGAATTTAATTCCGATGCAATTTCTGTGTTTCATCGTCAATAAGAAGGCCCAAGGGATACAGTAAGCCTTAAGTGAAGCATCGGAATCTAAAACTGGACACACAGGAGAGGTTCAAATCATAGAATGTTAGAGTGTCAGTCATCTTTTAATTAAGTCGGCATTGTGCCTTTCGTATTAAATTCGGATACCATTTCTGTGTTTCATCGTCAATAAAAAAGGTCCAAGGCATACAGTAAACCTGAAGTGAAGCATCGGAACCTAAAACAGGACTCACAGGAGAGGTTCAAATCATAGAAATTTAGAATGTCAGCCCTCTTATACTTAAGTCGGCATTGTGCCTTTTGAATTTAATTCCGATGCAATTTCTGTGCTTCATCGTCAATCGGAAGGTGCAAGGTATACAGTAAACCTGAAGTGAAGCAACAAAATCTAAAACTGGACTCAAAGGACAGTTCCAATTCATGGAAAGTGAGAGTGTCAGTCCTCTTGTACTCAAGTCGGCATTGTGCCATTTGTATTAAATTCGGATGCAATTTCTGTGTTTCACCGTCAATTAGAAGGTGCAAGGCATACAGTAAACCTGAAGTAAAGCAGCGGAATCTAAAACTGGACTCACAGGAGTGATACGAATCATAGATAGTTAGAGTGTCACTCCTCTTGTACTTAAGTCGGTATTGTGCCTTTTGTATTAAGTTCGGATGCAATCTCTGTGTTTCATCGTCAATAAGAAGGTCCAAGGGATACAGTAAACCTTAAGTGAAGCATCGGAAACTAAAACTGGCTCACAGGAGAGGTTCAAATCATAGAATGTTAGAGTGTCAGTCATCTTTTACTTAAGTCGGCATTGTGCCTTTTGTATTAAATTCGGATGCCATTTCTGTGTTTCATCGTCAATAAGAAGGTCCAAGGGATACAGTGAACCTTAAGTGAAGCATCGGAATCTAAAAATGGACTCACAGGAGAGGTTCAAATCATAGAAAGTTAGTGTGTCAGCCCTCTTGTACTTTAGTCGACACTTTGCCTTTTGTATAAAATTCGGATGCAAACTCTGTGTTTCATCGTCAATAAGAAGGACCAAAGGATACAGTAAACCTGAAGTGAAGCATCGGAATCTAAAACTGGACTCACAGGAGAGGTTCAAATCATAGAAAGTTAGAGCGTCAGTTCTCTTGTACTTAAGTCGGCATTGCGTCCTTTGAATTTAATTCCGATGCAATTCTGTGTTTCATCGTCAATAAGAAGGTCCAAGGGATACAGTAAACCTGAAGTGAAACGTCGGAATTTAAAACTGGACTAACAGGAGAGGTACAAATCATAGAAAGTGAGAGTGTCAGCCCTCTTTTACTTAAGTCGGCATTGTGCCTTTTGAATTTAATTCCGATGCAATTTTTGTGTTTCGACGACAATAAGAAGGTCCAAGAGATACAGTAAACCTGAAGTGAAGCATCGGAATCTAAAACTGGACTCACAGGAGAGGATCAAATCATAGAAAGTGAGAGTGTCAGTCCACTTGTACTTAAGTCGGCATTGTGCCTTTTGAATTTAATTCCGATGCAATTTCTATGTTTCATCGTCAATCGGAAGGTGCAAGGTATACAGAAAACCTGAAGTGAAGCATCAAAATCTAAAACTGGACTCAAAGGACAGGTTTAAATCATGGAAAGTGAGAGTGTCAGTCCTCTTGTACTTAGGTCGGCATTCTGCCATTTGTATTAAATTCGGATGCAATTTCTGTGTTTCACCGTCAATAAGAAGGTCCAAGGGATACAGTAAAGCTGAAGTGAAGCATCGGAATCTAAAACTGGACTCACAGGAGTGATTCGAATCATAGATAGTTAGAGTGTCAGTCCTCTTGTACTTAAGTCGGTATTGTGCCTTTTGTATTAAGTTCGGATGCAATTTCTGTGTTTCATCGTCAATAAGAAGGTCCAAGGGATACAGTAAACCTTAAGTGAAGCATCGGAAACTAAAACTGGACTCACAGGAGAGGTTCAAATCATAGAATGTTAGAGTGTCAGTCATCTTTTACTTAAATCGGCATTGTGCCTTTTGTATTAAATTCGGATGCCATTTCTGTGTTTCATCGTCAATAAGAAGGTCCAAGGGATACAGTAAACCTGAAGTGAAGCATCGGAACCTAAAACAGGACTCACAGGAGAGGTTCAAATCATAGAAAATTAGAGTGTCAGTCCTCTTGTACTTAAGTCGGCATTGTGCCTTTTGAATTTAATTCCGATGCAATTTCTGTGCTTCATCGTCAATCGGAAGGTGCAAGGTATACAGTAAACCTGAAGTGAAGCATCAAAATCTAAAACTGGACTCAAAGGACAGGTCCAATTCATGGAAAGTGAGAGTGTCAGTCCTCTTGTACTCAAGTCGGCATTGTGCCATTTGTATTAAATTCGGATGCAATTTCTGTGTTTCACCGTCAATAAGAAGGTGCAAGGCATACAGTAAACCTGAAGTAAAGCAGCGGAATCTAAAACTGGACTCACAGGAGTGATTCGAATCTTAGATAGTTAGTGTGTCACTCCTCTTGTACTTAAGTCGGTATTGTGCCTTTTGTATTACGTTCGGATGCAATTTCTCTGTTTCATCGTCAATAAGAAAGTCCAAGGGATACAGTAAACCTTAAGTGAAGCATCGGAAACTAAAACTGGACTCACAGGAGAGGTTCAAATCATAGAATGTTAGAGTGTCAGTCACTTTTACTTAAGTCGGCATTGTGCCTTTTGTATTAAATTCGGATGCCATTTCTGTGTTTCATCGTCAATAAGAAGGTCCAAGGGATACAGTAAACCTGAAGTGAAGCATCGGAACCTAAAACAGGACTCACAGCAGAGGTTCAAATCATAGAAAGTTAGAATGTCAGTCCTCTTGTACTTAAGTCGGCATTGTGCCTTTTAAATTTAATTCCGATGCAATTTCTGTGCTTCATCGTCAATCGGAAGGTGCAAGGTATACAGTAAACCTGAAGTGAAGCATCAAAATCTATAACTGCACTCAAAGGACAGGTCCAATTCATGGAAAGTGAGAGTGTCAGTCCTCTTGTACTCAAGTCGGCATTGTGCCATTTGTATTAAATTCGGATGCAATTTCTGTGTTTCACCGTCAATAAGAAGGTGCAAGGCATACAGTAAACCTGAAGTAAAGCAGCGGAATCAAAAACTGGACTCACAAGAGAGGATCAAATCATAGAAAGTGAGAGTGTCAGTCCTCTTGTACTTAAGTCGGCATTGTGCCTTTTTTATTAAATTTGGATGCTATTTCTGTGTTTCATCGCTAATAAGATGGTGCAAGGTATACAGTAAACCTGAAGTGAAGTATCGGAATCTAAAACTGGACTCACAGGAGAGGATCAAATCATAGAAAGTGAGAGTGTCAGTCCTCTTGTACTTAAGTCGGCATTGTGCCATTTATAATAATTCGGATGCAATTTCTGTGTTTTATCGCCAATAAGAAGGTCCAAGGGATACAGTAAAGCTGAAGTGAAGCATTGGAATCTAAAACTGGACTCACAGGAGAGGTACACATCAGAGAAAGTGAGAGTCTCAGACTTCTTGTACTTTAGTCGGCATTGTGCCTTTTGTATTAAATTCGGATGCAATTTCTGTGTTTCGCCGTCAATAAGAAGGTCCAAGGGATACAGTAAACCTGAAGTGAAGCATCGGAATCTAAAACTGGACTCACAGGAGAGATTCAAATCATAGAAAGTGAGAGTGTCAGTCCGCTTTTACTTAAGTCGGCATTGTGCTTTTTGAATTTAATTCCGATGCAATTTCTGTGTTTCATCGTCAATAAGAAGGTCCAAGGGACACAGTAAACCTGAAGTGAAACATCGGAATCTAAAACTGGACTCACAGGAGAGAATCAAATCATAGAAAGTTAGAGAGTCACTCCTCTTGTACTTAAGTCGGTATTGTGCCTTTTGTATTAAATTCGGATGCAATTTCTGTGTTTCATCGTCACGAAGAAGGTCCAAGGGATACAGTAAACCGGAAGTGAAGCATCAGAATCTAAAACAGGACTCACAGGAGAGGTTCAAATCATAGAGAGTTAGAAGGTAGCTCCTCTTGTACTTAAGTCGGTATTGTGCCTTTTATATTAAATTCGGATGCTATTGATGTGTTTCATCGTCAATAAGAAGGTCCAAGGGACACAGTAAACCCGAAGTGAAGCATCGGAATCTAAAAATGGACTCACAGGAGAGGTTCAAATCATAGAATGTTAGTGTGTCAGCCCTCTTGTACTTAAGTCGGCATTTTGCCTTTTGTATAAAATTCGGATGCAAACTCTGTGTTTCATCGTCAATAAGAAGGTCCAAGGGATGCAGTAAACCTGAAGTGAAGCATCGGAATCTAAAACTGGACTCACAGGAGAGGTTCAAATCATAGAAAGTTAGGGTGTCAGTTCTCTTGTACTTCAGTCGGCATTGTGCCTTTTGAATTTAATTCCGATGCAATTTCTGTGTTTCATCGTCAATAAGAAGGTCCAAGGGATACAGTAAACCTGAAGTGAAACGTCGGAATCTAAAACTGGACTAACAGGAGAGGTTCAGATCATAGAAAGTGAGAGTGTCAGTCCTCTTGTACTTAGGTCGGCATTGTGCCATTTGTATTAAATTCGGATGCAATTTCTGTGTTTCATCATCAATAAGAAGGTCCAAGGGATACAGCAAACCTGAAGTGAAGCATCGGAATCTAAAACTGGACTCACAGGAGTGATTCGAGTCATAGATAGTTAAGAGTGTCACTCCTCTTGTACTTAAGTCGGTATTGTGCCTTTTGTATTAAGTTCGGATGCAATTTATGTGTTTCATCGTTAATAAGAAGGTCCAAGGGATACAGTAAACCTTAAGTGAAGCATCGGAAACTAAAACTGGACTCACAGGAGAGGTTCAAATCATAGAATGTTAGAGTGTCAGTCATCTTTTACTTAAGTCGGCATTGTGCCTTTTGTATTAAATTCGGATGCCATTTCTGTGTTTCATCGTCAATAAGAAGGTCCAAGGGATACAGTAAACCTGAAGTGAAGCATCGGAACCTAAAACAGGACTCACAGGAGAGGTTCAAATCATAGAAAATTAGAGTGTCAGTCCTCTTGTACTTAAGTCGGCATTGTGCCTTTTGAATTTAATTCCGATGCAATTTCTGTGCTTCATCGTCAATCGGAAGGTGCAAGGTATACAGTAAACCTGAAGTGAAGCATCAAAATCTAAAACTGGACTCAAAGGACAGGTCCAATTCATGGAAAGTGAGAGTGCCAGTCCTCTTGTACTCAAGTCGGCATTGTGCCATTTGTATTAAATTCGGATGCAATTTCTGTGTTTCACCATCAATAAGAAGGTGCAAGGCATACAGTAAACCTGAAGTAAAGCAGCGGAATCTAAAACTGGACTCACAGGAGTGATTCGAATCTTAGATAGTTAGTGTGTCACTCCTCTTGTACTTAAGTCGGTATTGTGCCTTTTGTACTACGTTCGGATGCAATTTCTGTGTTTCATCGTCAATAAGAAGGTCCAAGGGATACAGTAAACCTTAAGTGAAGCATCGGAAACTAAAACTGGACTCACAGGAGAGGTTCAAATCATAGAATGTTAGAGTGTCAGTCACTTTTACTTAAGTCGGCATTGTGCCTTTTGTATTAAATTCGGATGCCATTTCTGTGTTTCATCGTCAATAAGAAGGTCCAAGGGATACAGTAAACCTGAAGTGAAGCGTCGGAACCTAAAACAGGACTCACAGCAGAGGTTCAAATCTTAGAAAGTTAGAATGACAGTCCTCTTGTACTTAAGTCGGCATTGTGCCTTTTAAATTTAATTCCGATGCAATTTCTGTGCTTCATCGTCAATCGGAAGGTGCAAGGTATACAGTAAACCTGAAGTGAAGCATCAAAATCTAAAACTGGACTCAAAGGACAGGTCCAATTCAAGGAAAGTGAGAGTGTCAGTCCTCTTGTACTCAAGTCGGCATTGTGCCATTTGTATTACATTCGGATGCAATTTCTGTGTTTCACCGTCAATAAGAAGGTGCAAGGCATACAGTAAACCTGAAGTAAAGCAGCGGAATCAAAAACTGGACTCACATGAGAGGATCAAATCATAGAAAGTGAGAGTGTCAGTCTTCTTGTACTTAAGTCGGCATTGTGCCTTTTTTATTAAATTTGGATGCTATTTCTGTGTTTCATCGCTAATAAGAAGGTGCAAGGTATACAGTAAACCTGAAGTGAAGTATCGGAATCTAAAACTGGACTCACAGGAGAGGATCAAATCATAGAAAGTGAGAGTGTCAGTCCTCTTGTACTTAAGTCGGCACTGTGCCATTTATAATAATTCGGATGCAATTTCTGTGTTTTATCGTCAATAAGAAGGTCCAAGGGATACAGTAAAGCTGAAGTGAAGCATTGGAATCTAAAACTGGACTCACAGGAGAGGTACACATCAGAGAAAGTGAGAGTCTCAGACTTCTTGTACTTTAATCGGCATTGTGCCTTTTGTATTAAATTCGGATGCAATTTCTGTGTTTCATCGTCAATAAGAAGGTCCAAGGGATACAGTAAACCGGAAGTGAACCATCAGAATCAAAAAACTGGACTCACAGGAGAGGTTCAAATCATAGAAAGTTAGAGTGTCAGTTCTCTTGTACTTAAGTCGGCATTGTGTCTTTTGAATTTAATTCCGATGCAATTTCTGTGTTTCATCGTCAATAAGAAGGTCCAAGGGATACAGTAAACCTGAAGTGAAACGTCGGAATCTAAAACTGGACTCACAGGAGAGGTTCAAATCATAGAAAGTGAGAGTGTCGGTCCTCTTTTACTTAAGTCGGCATTGTGCCTTTTCAATTTAATTCCGATGCAATTTTTGTGTTTCGACGACAATAAGAAGGTCCAAGAGATACAGTAAACCTGAAGTGAAGCATCGGAATCTGAAACTAAACTCACAGGAGAGGTTCAAATCATAGAAAGTGAGAGTGTCAGTCCTCTTGTACTTATGTCGGCATTGTGCCTTTTGAATTTAATTCCGATGCAATTTCTGTGTTTCATCGTCAATCAGAAGGTGCAAGGTATACAGTGAACCTGAAGTGAAGCATCAAAATCTAAAACTGGACACAAAGGACAGGTTCAAATCATGGAAATCGAGAGTGTCAGTCATCTTGTACTTAGGTCGGCATTGTGCCATTTGTATTAAATTCGGATGCAATTTCTGTGTTTCGCCGTCAATAAGAAGGTCCAAGGGATACAGTAAACCTGAAGTGAAGCATCGGAATCTAAAACTGGACTCACAGGAGAGATTCAAATCATAGAAAGGGAGAGTGTCAGTCCTCTTTTACTTAAGTCGGCATTGTGCTTTTTGAATTTAATTCCGATGCAATTTCTGTGTTTCATCGTCAATAAGAAGGTCCAAGGGACACAGTAAACCTGAAGTGAAACATCGGAATCTAAAACTGGACTCACAGGAGAGAATCAAATCATAGAAAGTTAGAGAGTCACTGCTCTTGTACTTAAGTCGGTATTGTGCCTTTTGTATTAAATTCGGATGCAATTTCTGTGTTTCATCGTCACCAAGAAGGTCCAAGGGATACAGTAAACCGGAAGTGAAGCATCAGAATCTAAAACAGGACTCACAGGAGAGGTTCAAATCATAGAGAGTTAGAAGGTAGCTCCTCTTGTACTTAAGTCGGTATTGTGCCTTTTATATTAAATTCGGATGCTATTGATGTGTTTCATCGTCAATAAGAAGGTCCAAGGGACACAGTAAACCCGAAGTGAAGCATCGGAATCTAAAAATGGACTCACAGGAGAGGTTCAAATCATAGAATGTTAGTGTTTCAGCCCTCTTGTACTTAAGTCGGCATTTTGCCTTTTGTATAAAATTCGGATGCAAACTCTGTGTATCATCGTCAATAAGAAGGTCCAAGGGATACAGTAAACCTGAAGTGAAGCATCGGAATCTAAAACTGGACTCACAGGAGAGGTTCAAATCATAGAAAGTTAGGGTGTCAGTTCTCTTGTACTTCAGTCGGCATTGTGCCTTTTGAATTTAATTCCGATGCAATTTCTGTGTTTCATCGTCAATAAGAAGGTCCAAGGGATACAGTAAACCTGAAGTGAAACGTCGGAATCTAAAACTGGACTAACAGGAGAGGTTCAGATCATAGAAAGTGAGAGTGTCAGTCCTCTTGTACTTAGGTCGGCATTGTGCCATTTGTATTAAATTCGGATGCAATTTCTGTGTTTCATCATCAATAAGAATGTCCAAGGAATACAGCAAACCTGAAGTGAAGCATCGGAATCTAAAACTGGACTCACAGGAGTGATTCGAGTCATAGATAGTTAAGAGTGTCACTCCTCTTGTACTTAAGTCGGTATTGTGCCTTTTGTATTAAGTTCGGATGCAATTTATGTGTTTCATCGTTAATAAGAAGGTCCAAGGGATACAGTAAACCTTAAGTGAAGCATCGGAAACTAAAACTGGACTCACAGGAGAGGTTCAAATCATAGAATGTTAGAGTGTCAGTCATCTTTTACTTAAGTCGGCATTGTGCCTTTTGTATTAAATTCGGATGCCATTTCTGTGTTTCATCGTCAATAAGAAGGTCCAAGGGATACAGTAAACCTGAAGTGAAGCATCGGAACCTAAAGCAGGACTTACAGAAGAGGTTCAAATCATAGAAAATTAGAGTGTCAGTCCTCTTGTACTTAAGTCGGCATTATGCCTTTTGAATTTAATTCCGATGCAATTTCTGTGCTTCATCGTCAATCGGAAGGTGCAAGGTATACAGTAAACCTGACGTGAAGCATCAAAATCTAAAACTGGACTCAAAGGACAGGTCCAATTCATGGAAAGTGAGAGTGTCAGTCCTCTTGTACTCAAGTCGGCATTGTGCCATTTGTATTAAATTCGGATGCAATTTCTGTGTTTCACCGTCAATAAGAAGGTGCAAGGCATACAGTAAACCTGAAGTAAAGCAGCGGAATCTAAAACTGGACTCCCAAGAGAGGATCAAATCATAGAAAGTTAGAGTGTCAGTCCTCTTGTACTTAAGTCGGCATTGTGCCTTTTTTATTAAATTATGATGCTATTTCTGTGTTTCATCGCCAATAAGAAGGTGCAAGGTATACAGTAAACCTGAAGTGAAGCATCGGAATCTGAAACTGGACTCACAGGAGAGGATCAAATCATAGAAAGTGAGAGTGTCAGTGCTCTTGTACTTAAGTCGGCATTGTGCCATTTATAATAATTCGGATGCAATTTCTGTGTTTCGTCGTCAATAAGAAGGTCCAAGGGATACAGTAAACCTGAAGTGAAGCATCGGAATCTAAAACTGGACTCACAGGAGAGGTTCAAATCATAGAAAGTAAGAGTGTCAGTCCTCTTCTACTTAAGTCGGCAATGTGCCATTTGTATTAAATTCGGATGCAATTTCTGTGTTTCATCATCAATAAGAAGGTCCTAGGGATACAGTAAACCTGAAGTGAAGCATCGGAATCTAAAACTGGACTCACATGAGAGGTTCAAATAATAGAAAGTGAGAGTGTCTGTCCTCTTTTACTTAAGTCGGCATTGTGCCATTTGTATTAAATTCGGATGCAATTTCTGTGTTTCATCGTCAATAAGAAGGTGCAGTGTATACAGTAAACCTGAAGTGAAGCATCGGAATCTAAAACTGGACTCACAGGAGAGGTTCATATCATAGAAGGTGAGAGTGTCTGTCCTCTTGTACTTAAGTCGGCATTGAGCCATTTGTATTAAATTCGGATGCAATTTCTGTGTTTCAACGTCAATAAGAAGGTCCAAGGGATACAGTAAACCTGATGTGAAGCATCGGAATCTAAAACTAAACTCACAGGAGAGGTTCAAATCATAGAAAAGTGAGAGTGTCAGTCCTCTTTTACTTAAGTCGGCATTGTAATTTTTGAATCTAATTCCGATGCAATATCTGTGTTTCATCGTCAATAAGAATGTCCAAGAGATACAGTGAACCTGAAGTGAAGCATCGGAAACTAAAACTGGACTCACAGGAGACGTTCAAATCATAGAAAGTGAGAGTGTCAGTCCTCTTGTCCTTAAGTCGGCCTTGTGCCATTTGTATTAAATTCGGATGCAATTTCTGTGTTTCATCGTCAATAAGAAGGTCCTAGGGATACAGTAAACCTGAAGTGAAGCATCGCAGTCTAAAACTGGACTCACAGAAGAGATTCAAATCATAGAAAGTAAGAGTGTCACTCCTCTTGTACTTAAGTCGGTATTGTGCCTTTTGTATTAAATTCGGGTGCAATTTCTGTGTTTCTTCGTCAATAAGAAGGTCCAAGGGATAAAGTAAACCTGAAGTGAATCATCGGAATCTAAAACTGGACTCACAGGAGAAGTTCAAATCATCGAAAGTTAGAGTGTTAGTCCTCTTTCACTTAAGTCGGCATTTGCCTTTTGAATTTAATTCCGATGCAATTTTTGTGTTTCATCGAGAATAAGAAGGTCCAAGAGATACAGTGAACCTGAAGTGAAGCATCGGAATCTAAAACTGGACACACAGGAGAGGTTCAAATCATGGAAAGTGAGAGTGTCAGTCCCCTTGTACTTAAGTCGGCATTGTGCCATTTGTATTAAATTCGGATGCAATTTCTGTATTTAATCGTCAATAAGAAGGGCCAAGGGATACAGTAAACCTGAAGTGAAGCATCGGAATCTAAAATTGGACTCACAGGAGAGGTTCAAATCATCGAAAGTTAGAGTGTCAGTCCTCTTTTACTTAAGTCGGCATTGTGCCTTTTGTATTAAATTCCGATGCAATATATGTGTTTCATCGTCAATAAGAAGGTGCAAGGTATACATTAAACCTGAAGTGAAGCATCGGAATCTAAAACTGGACTCACAGGAGAAGTTCAAACCATAGAAAGTGAGAGTGTCAGTCCTCTTGTACTTAAGTCGGCATTGTGCCATTTGTATTGAATTCGGATGCAGTTTCTGTGTTTCATCGTCAATAAGAAGGTCCAAGGGATACAGTAAACCTGAAGTGAAACGTCGGAATCTAAAACTGGACTAACAGGAGAGGTTCAAATCATAGAAAGTGAGAGTGTCTGTCCTCTTTTACTTAAGTCGGCATTGTGCCTTTTCAATTTAATTCCGATGCAATTTTTGTGTTTCGACGACAATAAGAAGGTCCAAGAGATACAGTAAACCTGAAGTGAAGCATCGGAATCTGAAACTAAACTCACAGGAGAGGTTCAAATCATAGAGAGTTAGAAGGTCACTCCTCTTGTACTTAAGTCGGTATTGTGGCTTTTATATTAAATTCGGATGCAATTGATGTGTTTCATCGTCAATAAGAAGGTCCAAGGGATACAGTAAACCTGAAGTGAAGCATTGGAATCTAAAAATGGACTCACAGGAGAGGTTCAAATCATAGAAAGTTAGTGTGTCAGCCCTCTTGTACTTAAGTCGGCATTTTGCCTTTTGTATAAATGTCGGATGCAAACTCTGTGTTTCATCGTCAATATGAAGGTCCAAGGATACAGTAAACCTGAAGTGAAGCATCGGAATCTAAAACTGGACTCACAGGAGAGGTTCAAATCATAGAAAGTTAGAGTGTCAGTTCTCTTGTACTTAAGTCGGCATTGTGTCTTTTGAATTTAATTCCGATGCAATTTCTGTGTTTCATCGTCAATAAGAAGGTCCAAGGGATACAGTAAACCTGAAGTGAAACGTCGGAATCTAAAACTGGACTAACAGGAGAGGTTCAAATCATAGAAAGTGAGAAAGTCTGTCCTCTTTTACTTAAGTCGGCATTGTGCCTTTTCAATTTAATTCCGATGCAATTTTTGTGTTTCGACGACAATAAGAAGGTCCAAGAGATACAGTAAACCTGAAGTGAAGCATCGGAATCTGAAACTAAACTCACAGGAGAGGTTCAAATCATAGAAAGTGAGAGTGTCAGTCCACTTGTACTTAAGTCGGCATTGTGCCTTTTGAATTTAATTCCGATGCAATTTCTGTGTTTCATCGTCAATAAGAAGGTCCAAGGGATACAGTAAACCTTAAGTGAACCATCGGAAACTAAAACTGGACACACAGGAGAGGTTCAAATCATAGAATGTCAGAGTGTCAGTCATCTTTTAATTAAGTCGGCATTGTGCCTTTTGTATTAAATTCGGATACCATTTCTGTGTTTCATCGTCAATAAAGAAGGTCCAAGGCATACAGTAAACCTGAAGTGAAGCATCGGAACCTAAAACAGGACTCACAGGAGAGGTTCAAATCATAGAAAATTAGAGTGTCAGCCCTCTTGTACTTAAGTCGGCATTGTGCCTTTTGAATTTAATTCCGATGCAATTTCTGTGCTTCATCGTCAATCGGAAGGTGCAAGGTATACAGTAAACCTGAAGTGAAGCAACAAAATCTAAAACTGGACTCAAAGGACAGGTCCAATTCATGGAAAGTGAGAGTGTCAGTCCTCTTGTACTCAAGTCGGCATTGTGCCATTTGTATTAAATTCGGATGCAATTTCTGTGTTTCACCGTCAATAAGAAGGTGCAAGGCATACAGTAAACCTGAAGTAAAGCAGCGGAATCTAAAACTGGACTCACAGGAGTGATACGAATCATAGATAGTTAGAGTGTCACTCCTCTTGTACTTAAGTCGGTATTGTGCCTTTTGTATTAAGTTCGGATGCAATTTCTGTGTTTCATCGTCAATAAGAAGGTCCAAGGGATACAGTAAACCTTAAGTAAAGCATCGGAAACTAAAACTGGACTCACAGGAGAGGTTCAAATCATAGAATGTTAGAGTGTCCGTCATCTTTTACTTAAGTCGGCATTGTGCCTTTTGTATTAAATTCGGATGCCATTTCTGTGTTTCATCGTCAGCAAGAAGGTCCAAGGGATACAGTGAACCTTAAGTGAAGCATCGGAATCTAAAAATGGACTCACAGAAGAGGTTCAAATCATAGAAAGTTAGTGTGTCAGCCCTCTTGTACTTTAGTCGGCACTTTGCCTTTTGTATAAAATTCGGATGCAAACTCTGTGTTTCATCGTCAATATGAAGGACCAAAGGATACAGTAAACCTGAAGTGAAGCATCGGAATCTAAAACTGGACTCACAGGAGAGGTTCAAATCATAGAAAGTCAGAGCGTCAGTTCTCTTGTACTTAAGTCGGCATTGTGTCCTTTGAATTTAATTCCGATGCAATTCTGTGTTTCATCGTCAATAAGAAGGTCCAAGGGATACAGTAAACCTGAAGTGAAACGTCGGAATTTAAAACTGGACTAACAGGAGAGGTACAAATCATAGAAAGTGAGAGTGTCAGCCCTCTTTTACTTAAGTCGGCATTGTGCCTTTTGAATTTAATTCCGATGCAATTTTTGTGTTTCGACGACAATAAGAAGGTCCAAGAGATACAGTAAACCTGAAGTGAAGCATCGGAATCTAAAACTGGACTCACAGGAGAGGTTCAAATCATAGAAAGTGAGAGTGTCAGTCCACTTGTACTTAAGTCGGCATTGTGCCTTTTGAATTTAATTCCGATGCAATTTCTATGTTTCATCGTCAATCGGTAGGTGCAAGGTATACAGAAAACCTGAAGTGAAGCATCAAATTCTAAAACTGGACTCAAAGGTCAGGTTTAAATCATGGAAAGTGAGAGTGTCAGTCCTCTTGTACTTAGGTCGGCATTCTGCCATTTGTATTAAATTCGGATGCAATTTCTGTGTTTCACCGTCAATAAGAAGGTCCAAGGGATACAGTAAAGCTGAAGTGAAGCATCGGAATCTAAAACTGGACTCACAGGAGTGATTCGAATCATAGATAGTTAGAGTGTCACTCCTCTTGTACTTAAGTCGGTATTGTGCCTTTTGTATTAAATTCGGATGCAATTTCTGTATTTAATCGTCAATAAGAAGGTCCAAGGGATACAGTAAACCTGAAGTGAAGCATCGGAATCTAAAATTGGACTCACAGGAGAGGTTCAAATCATCGAAAGTTAGAGTGTCAGTCCTCTTTTACTTAAGTCGGCATTGTGCCTTTTGTATTAAATTCCGATGCAATATATGTGTTTCATCGTCACTAAGAAGGTGCAAGGTATACATTAAACCTGAAGTGAAGCATCGGAATCTAAAACTGGACTCACAGGAGAAGTTCAAACCATAGAAAGTGAGAGTGTCAGTCCTCTTGTACTTAAGTCGGCATTGTGCCATTTGTATTGAATTCGGATGCAGTTTCTGTGTTTCATCGTCAATAAGAAGGTCCAAGGGATACAGTAAACCTGAAGTGAAACGTCGGAATCTAAAACTGGACTAACAGGAGAGGTTCAAATCGTAGAAAGTGAGAGTGTCTGTCCTCTTTTACTTAAGTCGGCATTGTGCCTTTTCAATTTAATTCCGATGCAATTTTTGTGTTTCGACGACAATAAGAAGGTCCAAGAGATACAGTAAACCTGAAGTGAAGCATCGGAATCTGAAACTAAACTCACAGGAGAGGTTCAAATCATAGAGAGTTAGAAGGTCACTCCTCTTGTACTTAAGTCGGTATTGTGGCTTTTATATTAAATTCAGATGCAATTGATGTGTTTCATCGTCAATAAGAAGGTCCAAGGGATACAGTAAACCTGAAGTGAAGCATTGGAATCTAAAAATGGACTCACAGGAGAGGTTCAAATCATAGAAAGTTAGTGTGTCAGCCCTCTTGTACTTAAGTCGGCATTTTGCCTTTTGTATAAATGTCGGATGCAAACTCTGTGTTTCATCGTCAATATGAAGGTCCAAGGATACAGTAAACCTGAAGTGAAGCATCGGAATCTAAAACTGGACTCACAGGAGAGGTTCAAATCATAGAAAGTTAGAGTGTCAGTTCTCTTGTACTTAAGTCGCCATTGTGTCTTTTGAATTTAATTCCGATGCAATTTCTGTGTTTCATCGTCAGTAAGAAGGTCCAAGGGATACAGTAAACCTGAAGTGAAACGTCGGAATTTAAAACTGGACTAACAGGAGAGGTACAAATCATAGAAAGTGAGAGTGTCAGCCCTCTTTTACTTAAGTCGGCATTGTGCCTTTTGAATTTAATTCCGATGCAATTTTTGTGTTTCGACGACAATAAGAAGGTCCAAGAGATACAGTAAACCTGAAGTGAAGCATCGGAATCTAAAACTGGACTCACAGGAGAGGTTCAAATCATAGAAAGTGAGAGTGTCAGTCCACTTGTACTTAAGTCGGCATTGTGCCTTTTGAATTTAATTCCGATGCAATTTCTATGTTTCATCGTCAATCGGTAGGTGCAAGGTATACAGAAAACCTGAAGTGAAGCATCAAATTCTAAAACTGGACTCAAAGGTCAGGTTTAAATCATGGAAAGTGAGAGTGTCAGTCCTCTTGTACTTAGGTCGGCATTCTGCCATTTGTATTAAATTCGGATGCAATTTCTGTGTTTCACCGTCAATAAGAAGGTCCAAGGGATACAGTAAAGCTGAAGTGAAGCATCGGAATCTAAAACTGGACTCACAGGAGTGATTCGAATCATAGATAGTTAGAGTGTCACTCCTCTTGTACTTAAGTCGGTATTGTGCCTTTTGTATTAAATTCGGATGCAATTTCTGTATTTAATCGTCAATAAGAAGGTCCAAGGGATACAGTAAACCTGAAGTGAAGCATCGGAATCTAAAATTGGACTCACAGGAGAGGTTCAAATCATCGAAAGTTAGAGTGACAGTCCTCTTTTACTTAAGTCGGCATTGTGCCTTTTGTATTAAATTCCGATGCAATTTATGTGTTTCATCGTCAATAAGAAGGTGCAAGGTATACATTAAACCTGAAGTGAAGCATCGGAATCTAAAACTGGACTCACAGGAGAAGTTCAAACCATAGAAAGTGAGAGTGTCAGTCCTCTTGTACTTAAGTCGGCATTGTGCCATTTGTATTGAATTCGGATGCAGTTTCTGTGTTTCATCGTCAATAAGAAGGTCCAAGGGATACAGTAAACCTGAAGTGAAACGTCGGAATCTAAAACTGGACTAACAGGAGAGGTTCAAATCGTAGAAAGTGAGAGTGTCTGTCCTCTTTTACTTAAGTCGGCATTGTGCCTTTTCAATTTAATTCCGATGCAATTTTTGTGTTTCGACGACAATAAGAAGGTCCAAGAGATACAGTAAACCTGAAGTGAAGCATCGGAATCTGAAACTAAACTCACAGGAGAGGTTCAAATCATAGAGAGTTAGAAGGTCACTCCTCTTGTACTTAAGTCGGTATTGTGGCTTTTATATTAAATTCGGATGCAATTGATGTGTTTCATCGTCAATAAGAAGGTCCAAGGGATACAGTAAACCTGAAGTGAAGCATTGGAATCTAAAAATGGACTCACAGGAGAGGTTCAAATCATAGAAAGTTAGTGTGTCAGCCCTCTTGTACTTAAGTCGGCATTTTGCCTTTTGTATAAATGTCGGATGCAAACTCTGTGTTTCATCGTCAATATGAAGGTCCAAGGATACAGTAAACCTGAAGTGAAGCATCGGAATCTAAAACTGGACTCACAGGAGAGGTTCAAATCATAGAAAGTTAGAGTGTCAGTTCTCTTGTACTTAAGTCGCCATTGTGTCTTTTGAATTTAATTCCGATGCAATTTCTGTGTTTCATCGTCAATAAGAAGGTCCAAGGGATACAGTAAACCTGAAGTGAAACGTCGGAATCTAAAACTGGACTAACAGGAGAGGTTCAAATCATAGAAAGTGAGAAAGTCTGTCCTCTTTTACTTAAGTCGGCATTGTGCCTTTTCAATTTAATTCCGATGCAATTTTTGTGTTTCGACGACAATAAGAAGGTCCAAGAGATACAGTAAACCTGAAGTGAAGCATCGGAATCTGAAACTAAACTCACAGGAGAGGTTCAAATCATAGAAAGTGAGAGTGTCAGTCCACTTGTACTTAAGTCGGCATTGTGCCTTTTGAATTTAATTCCGATGCAATTTCTGTGTTTCATCGTCAATAAGAAGGTCCAAGGGATACAGTAAACCTTAAGTGAACCATCGGAAACTAAAACTGGACACACAGGAGAGGTTCAAATCATAGAATGTTAGAGTGTCAGTCATCTTTTAATTAAGTCGGCATTGTGCCTTTTGTATTAAATTCGGATACCATTTCTGTGTTTCATCGTCAATAAAGAAGGTCCAAGGCATACAGTAAACCTGAAGTGAAGCATCGGAACCTAAAACAGGACTCACAGGAGAGGTTCAAGTCATAGAAAATTAGAGTGTCAGCCCTCTTGTACTTAAGTCGGCATTGTGCCTTTTGAATTTAATTCCGATGCAATTTCTGTGCTTCATCGTCAATCGGAAGGTGCAAGGTATACAGTAAACCTGAAGTGAAGCAACAAAATCTAAAACTGGACTCAAAGGACAGGTCCAATTCATGGAAAATGAGAGTGTCAGTCCTCTTGTACTCAAGTCGGCATTGTGCCATTTGTATTAAATTCGGATGCAATTTCTGTGTTTCACCGTCAATAAGAAGGTGCAAGGCATACAGTAAACCTGAAGTAAAGCAGCGGAATCTAAAACTGGACTCACAGGAGTGATACGAATCATAGATAGTTAGAGTGTCACTCCTCTTGTACTTAAGTCGGTATTGTGCCTTTTGTATTAAGTTCGGATGCAATTTCTGTGTTTCATCGTCAATAAGAAGGTGAAAGGGATACAGTAAACCTTAAGTGAAGCATCGGAAACTAAAACTGGACTCACAGGAGAGGTTCAAATCATAGAATGTTAGAGTGTCCGTCATCTTTTACTTAAGTCGTCATTGTGCCTTTTGTATTAAATTCGGATGCCATTTCTGTGTTTCATCGTCAATAAGAAGGTCCAAGGGATACAGTGAACCTTAAGTGAAGCATCGGAATCTAAAAATAGACTCACAGGAGAGGTTCAAATCATAGAAAGTTAGTGTGTCAGCCCTCTTGTACTTTAGTCGGCACTTTGCCTTTTGTATAAAATTCGGATGCAAACTCTGTGTTTCATCGTCAATATGAAGGACCAAAGGATACAGTAAACCTGAAGTGAAGCATCGGAATCTAAAACTGGACTCACAGGAGGGGTTCAAATCATAGAAAGTTAGAGCGTCAGTTCTCTTGTACTTAAGTCGGCATTGTGTCCTTTGAATTTAATTCTGATGCAATTCTGTGTTTCATCGTCAATAAGAAGGTCCAAGGGATACAGTAAACCTGAAGTGAAACGTCGGAATTTAAAACTGGACTAACAGGAGCGGTACAAATCATAGAAAGTGAGAGTGTCAGCCCTCTTTTACTTAAGTCGGCATTGTGCCTTTTGAATTTAATTCCGATGCAATTTTTGTGTTTCGACGACAATAAGAAGGTCCAAGAGATACAGTAAACCTGAAGTGAAGCATCGGAATCTAAAACTGGACTCACAGGAGAGGTTCAAATCATAGAAAGTGAGAGTGTCAGTCCACTTGTACTTAAGTCGGCATTGTGCCTTTTGAATTTAATTCCGATGCAATTTCTATGTTTCATCGTCAATCGGTAGGTGCAAGGTATACAGAAAACCTGAAGTGAAGCATCAAATTCTAAAACTGGACTCAAAGGACAGGTTTAAATCATGGAAAGTGAGAGTGTCAGTCCTCTTGTACTTAGGTCGGCATTCTGCCATTTGTATTAAATTCGGATGCAATTTCTGTGTTTCACCGTCAATAAGAAGGTCCAAGGGATACAGTAAAGCTGAAGTGAAGCATCGGAATCTAAAACTGGACTCACAGGAGTGATTCGAATCATAGATAGTTAGAGTGTCACTCCTCTTGTACTTAAGTCGGTATTGTGCCTTTTGTATTAAGTTCGGATGCAATTTCTGTGTTTCATCGTCAATAAGAAGGTCCAAGGGATACAGTAAACCTTAAGTGAAGCATCGGAAACTAAAACTGGACTCACAGGAGAGGTTCAAATCATAGAATGTTAGAGTGTCAGTCATCTTTTACTTAAGTCGGCATTGTGCCTTTTGTATTAAATTCGGATGCCATTTCTGTGTTTCATCGTCAATAATAAGGTCCAAGGGATACAGTAAACCTGAAGTGAAGCATCGGAACCTAAAACAGGACTCTCAGGAGAGGTTCAAATCATAGAAAATTAGAGTGTCAGTCCTCTTGTACTTAAGTCGGCATTGTGCCTTTTGAATTTAATTCCGATGCAATTTCTGTGCTTCATCGTCAATCGGAAGGTGCAAGGTATACACTAAACCTGAAGTGAAGCATCAAAATCTAAAACTGGTCTCAAAGGGCAGGTCCAATTCATGGAAAGTGAGAGTGTCAGTCCTCTTGTACTCAAGTCGGCATTGTGCCATTTGTATTAAATTCGGATGCAATTTCTGTGTTTCACCGTCAATGAGAAGGTGCAAGGCATACAGTAAACCTGAAGTAAAGCAGCGGAATCTAAAACTGGACTCACAGGAGTGATTCGAATCTTAGATAGTTAGTGTGTCACTCCTCTTGTACTTAAGTCGGTATTGTGCCTTTTGTATTACGTTCGGATGCAATTTCTGTGTTTCATCGTCAATAAGAAGGTCCAAGGGATACAGTAAACCTTAAGTGAAGCATCGGAAACTAAAACTGGACTCACAGGAGAGGTTCAAATCATAGAATGTTAGAGTGTGAGTCACTTTTACTTAAGTCGGCATTGTGCCTTTTGTATTAAATTCGAATGCCATTTCTGTGTTTTATCGTCAATAAGAAGGTCCAAGGGATACAGTAAACCTGAAGTGAAGCATCGGAACCTAAAACAGGACTCACAGCAGAGGTTCAAATCATAGAAAGTTAGAATGTCAGTCCTCTTGTACTTAAGTCGGCATTGTGCCTTTTAAATTTAATTCCGATGCAATTTCTGTGTTTCATCGTCAATCGGAAGGTGCAAGGTATACAGTAAACCTGAAGTGAAGCATCAAAATCTAAAACTGGAATCAAAGGACAGGTCCAATTCATGGAAAGTGAGAGTGTCAGTCCTCTTGTACTCAAGTCGGCATTGTGCCATTTGTATTACATTCGGATGCAATTTCTGTGTTTCACCGTCAATAAGAAGGTGCAAGGCATACAGTAAACCTGAAGTAAAGCAGCGGAATCAAAAACTGGACTCACAAGAGAGGATCAAATCATAGAAAGTGAGAGTGTCAGTCCTCTTGTACTTAAGTCGGCATTGTGCCTTTTTTATTAAATTTGGATGCTATTTCTGTGTTTCATCGCTAATAAGAAGGTGCAAGGTATACAGTAAACCTGAAGTGAAGCATCGGAATCTAAAACTGGACTCACAGGAGAGGATCAAATCATAGAAAGTGAGAGTGGCAGTCCTCTTGTACTTAAGTCGGCATTGTGCCATTTATAATAATTCGGATGCAATTTCTGTGTTTTATCGTCAATAAGAAGGTCCAAGGGATACAGTAAAGCTGAAGTGAAGCATTGGAATCTAAAACTGGACTCACAGGAGAGGTTCACATCAGAGAAAGTGAGAGTCTCAGACTTCTTGTACTTTAGTCGGCATTGTGCCTTTTGTATTAAATTCGGATGCAATTTCTGTGTTTCATCGTCAATAAGAAGGTCCAAGGGATACAGTAAACCGGAAGTGAAGCATCAGAAACAAAAACTGGACTCACAGGAGAGGTTCCAATCATAGAGAGTTAGAAGGTCACTCCTCTTGTACTTAAGTCGGTATTGTGGCTTTTATATTAAATTCGGATGCAATTGATGTGTTTCATCGTCAATAAGAAGGTCCAAGGGATACAATAAACCTGAAGTGAAGCATTGGAATCTAAAAATGGACTCACAGGAGAGGTTCAAATCATAGAAAGTTAGTGTGTCAGCCCTCTTGTACTTAAGTCGGCATTTTGCCTTTTGTATAAATGTCGGATGCAAACTCTGTGTTTCATCGTCAATATGAAGGTCCAAGGATACAGTAAACCTGAAGTGAAGCATCGGAATCTAAAACTGGACTCACAGGAGAGGTTCAAATCATAGAAAGTTAGAGTGTCAGTTCTCTTGTACTTAAGTCGGCATTGTGTCTTTTGAATTTAATTCCGATGCAATTTCTGTGTTTCATCGTCAATAAGAAGGTAGAAGGGATACAGTAAACCTGAAGTGAAACGTCGGAATCTAAAACTGGACTAACAGGAGAGGTTCAAATCATAGAAAGTGAGAGTGTCTGTCCTCTTTTACTTAAGTCGGCAATGGGCCTTTTCAATTTAATTCCGATGCAATTTTTGTGTTTCGACGACAATAAGAAGGTCCAAGAGATACAGTAAACCTGAAGTGAAGCATCGGAATCTGATACTAAACTCACAGGAGAGGTTCAAATCATAGAAAGTGAGAGTGGCAGTCCTCTTGTACTTAAGTCGGCATTGTGCCATTTATAATAATTCGGATGCAATTTCTGTGTTTCACCGTCAATAAGAAGGTCCAAGGGATACAGTAAACCTGAAGTGAAGCATCGGAATCTAAAACTGGACTCACAGGAGAGATTCAAATCATAGAAAGTGAGAGTGTCAGTCCTCTTTTACTTAAGTCGGCATTGTGCTTTTTGAATTTAATTCCGATGCAATTTCTGTGTTTCATCGTCAATAAGAAGGTCCAAGGGACACAGTAAACCTGAAGTGAAACATCGAAATCTAAAACTGGACTCACAGTAGAGAATCAAATCATAGAAAGTTAGAGAGTCACTCCTCTTGTACTTAAGTCGGTATTGTGCCTTTTGTATTAAATTCGGATGCAATTTCTGTGTTTCATCGTCACCAAGAAGGTCCAAGGGATACAGTAAACCGGAAGTGAAGCATCAGAATCTAAAACTGGACTCACAGGAGAGGTTCAAATCATAGAGAGTTAGAAGGTAGCTCCTCTTGTACTTAAGTCGGTATTGTGCCTTTTATATGAAATTCGGATGCTATTGATGTGTTTCATCGTCAATAAGAAGGTCCAAGGGACACAGTAAACCCGAAGTGAAGCATCGGAATCTAAAAATGGACTCACAGGAGAGGTTCAAATCATAGAATGTTAGTGTGTCAGCCCTCTTGTACTTAAGTCGGCATTTTGCCTTTTGTATAAAATTCGGATGCAAACTCTGTGTTTCATCGTCAATAAGAAGGCCCAAGGGATACAGTAAACCTGAAGTGAAGCATCGGAATCTAAAACTGGACTCACAGGAGAGGTTCAAATCATAGAAAGTTAGAGTGTAAGTTCTCTTGTACTTCAGTCGGCATTATGCCTTTTGAATTTAATTCCGATGCAATTTCTGTATTTCATCGTCAATAAGAAGGTCCAAGGGATACAGTAAACCTGAAGTGAAACGTCGGAATCTAAAACTGGACTAACAGGAGAGGTTCAGATCATAGAAAGTGAGAGTGTGAGTCCTCTTGTACTTAAGTCGGCATTGTGCCTTTTGAATTTAATTCCGATGCAATTTCTGTGTATCATCGTTAATCGGAAGGTGCAAGGTATACAGTAAACATGAAGTGAAGCATCAAAATCTAAAACCGGACTCAAAGGACAGGTTCAAATCATGGAAAGTGAGAGTGTCAGTCCTCTTGTACTTAGGTCGGCATTGTGCCATTTGTATTAAATTCGGATGCAATTTCTGTGTTTCATCATCAATAAGAAGGTCCAAGGGATACAGCAAACCTGAAGTGAAGCATCGGAATCTAAAACTGGACTCACAGGAGTGATTCGAGTCATAGATAGTTAGAGTGTCACTCCTCTTGTACTTAAGTCGCTATTGTGCCTTTTGTATTAAGTTCGGATGCAATTTCTGTGTTTCATCGTTAATAAGAAGGTCCAAGGGATACAGTAAACCTTAAGTGAAGCAGCGGATACTAAAACTGGACTCACAGGAGAAATTCAAATCATAGAATGTTAGAGTGTCAGTCATCTTTTACTTATGTCGGCATTGTGTCTTTTGTATTAAATTCGGATGCCATTTCTGTGCTTCATCGTCAATAAGAAGGTCCAAGGTATACAGCGAACCTGAAGTGAAGCACCGGAATCTAAAACTGGACTCACAGGAGAGGTTCAAATCATAGAAAGTTAGAGTGTCAGTCCTCTTGTACTTCAGTCGGCATTGTGCATTTTGAATTTAATTCCGATGCAATTTCTGTGCTTCATCGTCAATCGGAAGGTGCCAGGTATACAGTAAACCTGAAGTGAAGCTTCAAAATCTAAAACTTGACTCAAAGGACAGGTCCAATTCATGGAAACTGAGAGTGTCAGTCTTCTTGTACTCAAGTCGGCATTGTGCCATTTGTATTAAATTCGGATGCAATTTCTGTGTTTCACCGTCAATAAGAAGGTGCAAGGCATACAGTAAACCTGAAGTAAAGCAGCGGAATCTAAAACTGGACTCACAAGAGAGGATCAAATCATAGAAAGTTAGAGTGTCAGTCCTCTTGTACTTAAGTCGGCATTGTGCCTTTTTTATTAAATTCGGATGCTATTTCTGTGTTTCATCGCCAATAAGAAGGTGCAAGGTATACAGTAAACCTGAAGTGAAGCATCGGAATCTAAAACTGGACTCACAGGAGAGGATCAAATCACAGAAAGTGAGAGTGTCAGTGCTCTTGTACTTAAGTCGGCATTGTGCCATTTATAATAATTCGGATGCAATTTCTGTGTTTCGTCGTCAATAAGAAGGTCCAAGGGATACAGTAAACCTGAAGTGAAGCATCGGAATCTAAAACTGGACTCACAGGAGAGGTTCAAAACATAGAAAGTAAGAGTGTCAGTCCTCTTCTACTTAAGTCGGCATTGTGCCATTTGTATTAAATTCGGATGCAATTTCTGCGTTTCATCATCAATAAGAAGGTCCTAGGGATACAGTAAACCTGAAGTGAAGCATCGGAATCTAAAACTGGACTCACAGGAGAGGTTCAAATCATAGAAAGTTAGAGTGTCAGTCCTCTTGTACTTTAGTCGGCATTCTGCCTTTTGAATTTAATTCCAATGCAAACTCTGTGTTTCATCGTCAGTAAGAGGGTCCAAGGGATACAGTAAACCAGAAGTGAAGCATCGGAATCTAAAACTGGACTCACATGAGAGGTTCAAATAATAGAAAGTGAGAGTGTCTGTCCTCTTTTACTTACGTCGGCATTGTGCCATTTGTATTAAATTCGGATGCAATTTCTGTGTTTCATCGTCAATAAGAAGGTGCAGCGTATACAGTAAACCTGAAGTGAAGCATCGGAATCTAAAACTGGACTCACAGGAGAGGTTCATATCATAGAAGGTGAGAGTGTCTGTCCTCTTGTACTTAAGTCGGCATTGAGCCATTTGTATTAAATTCGGATGCAATTTCTGTGTTTCAACGTCAATTAGAAGGTCCAAGGGATACAGTAAACCTGATGTGAAGCATCGGAATCTAAAACTAAACTCACAGGAGAGGTTCAAATCATAGAAAAGTGAGAGTGTCAGTCCTCTTTTACTTAAGTCGGCATTGTAATTTTTGAATCTAATTCCGATGCAATATCTGTGTTTCATCGTCAATAAGAAGGTCCAAGAGATACAGTGAACCTGAAGTGAAGCATCGGAAACTAAAACTGGACTCACAGGAGACGTTCAAATCATAGAAAGTGAGAGTGTCAGTCCTCTTGTCCTTAAGTCGGCCTTGTGCCATTTGTATTAAATTCGGATGCAATTTCTGTGTTTCATCGTCAATAAGAAGGTCCAAGGGATACAGTAAACCTGAAGTGAAGCATCGGAATCTAAAACTGGACTCACAGGAGAGGTTCAAATCATAGCAAGTGAGAGTGTCAGTCCTCTTGTACTTAAGTCGGCATTGTGCCATTTGTATTAAATTCAGATGCAATTTCTGTGTTTCATCATCAATAAGAAGGTCCTAGGGATACAGTAAACCTCAAGTGAAGCATCGGAATGTAAAACTGGACTCACAGGAGAGGTTCAAATCATCGAAAGTTAGAGTGTCAGTCCTCTTTTACTTAAGTCGGCATTGTGCCTTTTGTATTAAATTCCGATGCAATTTCTGTGTTCCATCGTTAATAAGAAGGTGCATGGTATACATTAAACCTGATGTAATGCATCGGAATCTAAAACTGGAGTCACAGGAGAGTTTCAAATCATAGAAAGTGAGAGTGTCAGTCCTCTTTTACTTAAGATGGTATTGTGCTTTTTGAATTTAGTTCCGATGCAATTTCTGTGTTTCATCGTCAATAATTAGGTCCAAGGGATACAGTAAACCTCAAGTGAAGCATCGGAATCTAAAACTGGACTCACAGGAGAGGTTCAAATCATAGAAAGTGAGAGTGTCAGTCCTCTTGTACCTAAGTCGGCATTGTGCCATTTGTATTGAATTCGGATGCAGTTTCTGTGTTTCATCGTCAATAAGAAGGTCCAAGGGATACAGTAAACCTGAAGTGAAGCATCGCAATCTAAAACTGGACTCACAGGAGAGATTCAAATCATAGAAAGTAAGAGTGTCACTCCTCTTGTACTTAAGTCGGTATTGTGCCTTTTGTATTAAATTCGGATGCAATTTCTGTGTTTCATCGTCAATAAGAAGGTCCAAGGGATAAAGTAACCCTGAAGTGAAGCATCGGAATATAAAACTGGACTCACAGGAGAGGATCAAATCATAGAATGTTAGAGTATCAGTCCCCTTTTACTTAAGTAGGCATTGTGCCTTTTGTAATAAATTCGGATGCAATTTCGGTTTTTCATCGTCAATAAGAAGGTCCAAGGGATACAGTAATCCTGAAGTTTAGCATCGGAATCTAAAACTGGACTCACAGGAGCGGTTCAAAGCATAGAAAGTTAGAGTGTCAGTCCTTTTTTTTCTTAAGTCGTCACTGTGCCTTTTGTATTAAATTCCGATGCGATTTCGCTGTTTCATCGTCAATAAGAAGGTGCAATGTATACAGTAAACCTAAAGTGAAGCATCGGAATCTAAAACTGGTCTCACAGGAGAGGTTCAAATCATAGAAAGTGAGAGTGTCAGTCCTCTTGGACTGAAGTCGGCATTGAGCCATTAGTATAAAATTCAGACGCAATTTCTGTATTGCATCGTCAATAAGAAGGTCCATGGGATACAGTAAACCTGAAGTGAAGCATCGGAATCTAAAACTGGACTCACAGGAGAAAGTTAGAGACTCACTCCTCTTGTGCTTAAGTCGGTATTGTGCCTTTTATATTGAATTCGGGTGCAATTTCTGTGTTTCTTCGTCAATAAGAAGGTCCAAGGGATAAAGTAAACCTGAAGTGAATCATCGGAATCTAAAACTGGACTCATAGGAGAAGTTCAAATCATCGAAAGTTAGAGTGTCAGTCCTCTTTAACTTAAGTCGGCATTTGCCTTTTGAATTTAATTCCGATGCAATTTTTGTGTTTCATCGACAATAAGAAGGTCCAAGAGATACAGTGAACCTGAAGTGAAGCATCGGAATCTAAAACTGGACACACAGGAGCGGTTCAAATCATAGAAAGTGAGAGTGTCAGTCCCCTTGTACTTAAGTCGGCATTGTGCCATTTGTATTAAATTCGGATGCAATTTCTGTATTTAATCGTCAATAAGAAGGTCCAAGGGATACAGTAAACCTGAAGTGAAGCATCGGAATCTAAAATTGGACTCACAGGAGAGGTTCAAATCATCGAAAGTTAGAGTGTCAGTCCTCTTTTACTTAAGTCGGCATTGTGCCTTTTGTATTAAATTCCGATGCAATATATGTGTTTCATCGTCAATAAGAAGGTGCAAGGTATACATTAAACCTGAACTGAAGCATCGGAATCTAAAACTGGACTCACAGGAGACGTTCAAATCATAGAAAGTGAGAGTGTCAGTCCTCTTGTACTGAAGTCGGCATTATGCCATTTGTATTGAATTCGGATGCAGTTTATGTGTTTCATCGTCAATAAGAAGGTCCAAGGGATACAGTAATCCTGAAGTGAAGCATCGGAATCTAAATCTGGACTCACAGGAGACGTCCAAATCACAGAATGTTAGAGTGTCAGTCCTCTTGTACTTAAGTCGGTATTGTGCCCTTTGTAATAAATTCGGATGCAATTTCTGTGGTTAATCGTCAATAAGAAGGTCCAAGGGATACAGTAAACCTGAAGTGAAGCATCGGAATCTAAAACTGGACTCACAGGAGAGGTTCAAATCATCGAAAATTTGAGTGTCAGTCCTCTTTTACTTAAGTCGGCATTGTGCCTTTTGTATTAACTTCCGATGCAATATCTGTGTTTCATCGTCAATAAGAAGGTGGAAGGTATACATTAAACCAGAAGTGAAGTATGGGAATCTAAAACTGGACTCACAGGAGAGGTTCAAATCATAGAAAGTTAGAGTGTCAGTCCTTCTGTACTTAAGTCGGCATTGTGCCTTTTGAATTTAATTCCGATGCAATTTCAGTGTTTCATCGTCAATAAGAAGGTCCAAGGGATACAGTAAACCTGAAGTGAAGCATCGGAATCTAAAACTGGACTCACAGGAGAGGTTCAAATCATCGAAAGTTTGAGTGTCAGTCCTCTTTTACTTAAGTCGGCATTGTGCCTTTTGTATTAAATTCCGATGCAATTTCTGTGTTCCATCGTTAATAAGAGGGTGCATGGTATACATTAAACCTGATGTGAAGCATCGGAATCTAAAACTGGAGTCACAGGAGAGGTTCAAATCATAGAAAGATAGAGTGTCAGTCCTTCTGTACTTAAGTCGGCATTGTGCTTTTTGAATTTAATTCCGATGCAATTTCTGTGTTTCATCGTCAGTAAGATGGTCCAAGGGATACAGTAAACCTGAAGTGAAGCATCGCAATCTAAAACTGGACTCACAGGAGAGATTCAAATCATAGAAAGTAAGAGTGTCACTCCTCTTGTACTTAAGTCGGTATTGTGCCTTTTGTATTAAATTCGGATGCAATTTCTGTGTTTCATCGTCAATAAGAAGGTCCAAGGAATAAAGTAACCCTGAAGTGAAGCATCGGAATCTAAAAGTGGACTCACAGGAGCGGTTCAAAGCATAGAAAGTTAGAGTGTCAGTCCTTTTTTTACTTAAGTCGTCATTGTGCCTTTTGTATTAAATTCCGATGCGATTTCGCTGTTTCATCGTCAATAAGAAGGCGCAATGTATACAGTAAACCTAAAGTGAAGCATTGGAATCTAAAACTGGTCTCACAGGAGAGGTTCAAATCATAGAAAGTGAGAGTGTCAGTCCTCTTGTACTGAAGTCGGCATTGAGCCATTCGTATAAAATTCGGACGCAATTTCTGTGTTTCATCGTCAATAAGAAGGTCCATGGGATACAGTAAACCTGAAGTGAAGCATCGGAATCTAAAACTGGACTCACAGGAGAAAGTTAGAGACTCACTCCTCTTGTACTTAAGTCGGTATTGTGCCTTTTGTATTAAATTCGGGTGCAATTTCTGTGTTTCTTCGTCAATAAGGAGGTCGAAGGGATAAAGTAAACCTGAAGTGAAGCATCGGAATCTAAAACTGGACTCACAGGAGAGGTTCAAATCATCGAAAGTTAGAGTGTCAGTCCACTTTTACTTAAGTCGGCAATTTGCCTTTTGAATTTAATTCCGATGCAATTTTTGTGTTTCATCGACAATAAGAAGGTCCAAGAGATACAGTAAACCTGAAGTGAAGCATCGGAATCTAAAACTGGACTCACAGGAGAGGTTCAAATCATCGAAAGTTAGAGTGTCAGTCCTCTTTTACTTAAGTCGTCATTGTGCCTTTTGTATTGAATTCCCGATGCAATATCTGTGTTTCATCGTCAATAAGGAGGTGCATGGTAAATATTAAACCTGAAGTGAAGCATCGCAATCTAAAACTGGACTCACAGGAGAGATTCAAATCATAGAAAGTTAGAGTGTCACTCCACTTGTACTTAAGTCGGTATTGTGCCTTTTGTAATAAATTCGGATGCAATTTCTGTGTTTCATCGTCAATAAGAAGGTCCAAGGGATACAGTAAACCTGAAGTGCAGCATCGGAATCTAAAACTGGACTCACAGGAGAGGTTCAAATCATCGAAAGTTAGAGTGTCAGTCCTCTTTTACTTATGTCGGCATTGTGAATTTTGAATTTAATTCCGATGCAATTTCTGTGTTTCATCGTCAATAAGAAGGTCCAAGGGATACAGTAAACCTGAAGTCAAGCATCGGAATCTAAAACTGGACTCACAGGAGTTATTCAAATCATAGAAAGTGAGAGTGTCAGTAATCTTTTACTTAAGTCGGCATTGTGCTTTTTGAATTTAATTCCGATGCAATTTCTGTGTTTCATCGTCAATAAGAAGGTCCAAGGGATACAGTAAACCTGAAGTGAAGCATCGGAATCTAAAACTGGACTCACAGGAGAGGTTCAAATCATAGAAAGTGAGAGTAACAGTCCTCTTGTACTTATGTCGGCATTGTGCCATTTGTATTAAATTCGGATGCAGTTTCTGTGTTTCATCGTCAATAAAAAGGTCCAAGGGATACAGTAAACCTGAAGTGAAGCATCGGAATCTAACAATGGACTCACAGGAGAGATTCAAATCATAGAAAGTTAGAGAGTCACTCCTCTTGTACTTAAGTCGGTATTGTGCCTTTTGTATTAAATTCGGATGCAATTTCTGTATTTCATCGTCAACAAGAAGGTCCAAGGGATACAGTAAACCAGAAGTGAAGCATCGGAATCTGAAGCTGGACTCACAGGAGAGGTTCAAATTATAGAATGTTAGAGTATCAGTCCTCTTTTACTTATGTCGGCATTGTGCCTTTTGCAATAAATTCGGATGCAATTTCTGTTTTTCATCGTCAATAAGAATGTCCAAGGGATACAGTAATCCTGAAGTGAAGCATCGGAATCTAAAACTGGACTCACAGGAGCGGTTCAAATCATAGAAAGTTAGAGTGTCAGTCCTTTTTTTACTTAAGTCGGCATTGTGCTTTTTGTATTAAATTCCGATGCGATTTCTGTGTTTCATCGTCAATAAGAAGGTGCAATGTATACAGTAAACCTGAAGTGAAGCATCGGAATCTAAAACTGGTCTCACAGGAGAGGTTCAAATCATAGAAAGTGAGAGTGTCAGTCCTCTTGTACTTAAGTCGGCATTGAGCCATTTGTATTAAATTCGGATGCAATTTCTGTGTTTCATCGTCAATAAGAAGGTCCAAGGGATACAGTAAAACCGAAGTGAAGCATGGGAATCTAAAAGTGGACCCACAGGAGAGGTTCAAATCATAGAAAGTGAGAGTGTCAGTCCTCTTGTAATTAAGACGGATTTATGCCATTTGTATTAAATTCGGATGCAATTTCTGTGTTTCATCGTCAATAAGAAGGTCCAAGGGATACAGTAAATCTGAAGTGAAGCATCGGAATCCAAAACTGGACTCACAGGAGATAGTTAGAGACTCACTCCTCTTGTACTTAAGTCAGTATTGTGCCTTTTGTATTAAATTCGGGTGCAATTTCTGTGTTTCTTCGTCAATAAGGAGGTCGAAGGGATAAAGTAAACCTGAAGTGAAGCATCGGAATCTAAAACTGGACTCACAGGAGAGGTTCAAATCATCGAGAGTTAGAGTGTCAGTCCTCTTTTACTTAAGTCGGCATTGTGCCTTTTGAATTTAATTCCGATCCAATTTTTGTGTTTCATCGACAGTAAGAAAGTCCAAGAGATACACTAAACCTGAAGTGAAGCATCGGAATCGAAAACTGGACTCACAGGAGAGGTTCAAATCATCGAAAGTTAGAGTGTCAGTCCTCTTTTACTTAAGTCGGCATTGTGCCTTTTGTATTAAATTCCGATGCAATTTCTGTTTTTCATCGTCAATAAGGAGGTGCAAGGTAAACATTAAACTGGAAGTGAAGCATCGGAAACTAAAACTGGACTCACAGGAGAGGTTCAAATCATAGAAAGTGAGAGTGTCAGTCCTCTTGTACTTAAGTCGGCATTGTGAAATTTGTATTGAATTCGGATGCAGTTTCTGTGTTTCATCGTCAATTAGAAGGTCCAAGGGATACAGTAAACCTGAAGTGAAACATCGCAATCTAAATCTGGACTCACAGGAGAGATTCAAATCATAGAAAGTTAGAGTGTCACTCCTCTTGTACTTAAGTCGGTATTGTGCCTTTTGTAATAAATTCGGATGCAATTTCTGTGTTTCATCGTCAATAAGAAGGTCCAAGGGATACAGTAAACCTGAAGTGAAGCATCGGAATCTAAAACTGGACTCACAGGAGAGGTTCAAATCATAGAAAGTGAGAGTGTCAGTCCTCTTGTAATTAAGACGGATTTATGCCATTTGTATTAAATTCGGATGCAATTTCTGTGTTTCATCGTCAATAAGAAGGTCCAAGGGATACAGTAAACCTGAAGCGAAGCATCGGAATCTAAAACTGGACTCACAGGAGAGGTTCAAATCATCGAAAGTTAGAGTGTCAGTCCTCTTTTACTTATGTCGGCATTGTGAATTTTGAATTTAATTCCGATTCAATTTCTGTGTTTCATCGTCAATAAGAAGGTCCAAGGGATACAGTAAACCTGAAGTCAAGCATCGGAATCCAAAACTGGACTCACAGGAGTTATTCAAATCATAGAAAGTGAGAGTGTCAGTAATCTTTTACTTAAGTCGGCATTGTGCTTTTTGAATTTTATTCCGATGCAATTTCTGTGTTTCATCGTCAATAAGAAGGTCCAAGGGATACAGTAAACCTGAAGTGAAGCATCGGAATCTAAAACTGGACTCACAGGAGAGGTTCAAATCATAGAAAGTGAGAGTGTCAGTCCTCTCGTACTTATGTCGTCATTGTGCCATTCGTATTAAATTCGGATGCAGTTTCTGTGTTTCATCGTCAATAAAAAGGTCCAAGGGATACAGTAAACCTGAAGTGAAGCATCGGAATCTAACATTGGACTCACAGGAGAGATTCAAACCATAGAAAGTTAGAGATTCACTCCTCTTGTACTTAAGTCGGTATTGTGCCTTTTGTATTAAATTCGGATGCAATTTCTGTGTTTCATCGTCAATAAGAAGGTCCAAGGGATACAGTAAACCAGAAGTGAAGCATCGGAATCTGAAGCTGGACTCACAGGAGAGGTTCAAATTATAGAATGTTAGAGTATCAGTCCTCTTTTACTTATGTCGGCATTGTGCCTTTTGCAATAAATTCGGATGCAATTTCTGTTTTTCATCGTCAATACGAATGTCCAAGGGATACAGTAATCCTGAAGTGAAGCATCGGAATCTAAAACTGGACTCACAGGAGCGGTTGAAATCATAGAAAGTTAGAGTGTCAGTCCTTTTTCTACTTAAGTCGGCATTGTGCCTTTTGTATTAAATTCCGATGCGATTTCTGTGTTTCATCGTCAATAAGAAGGTGCAATGTATACAGTAAACCTGAAGTGAAGCATCGGAATCTAAAACTGGTCTCACAGGAGAGGTTCAAATCATAGAAAGTGAGAGTGTCAGTCCTCTTGTACTTAAGTCGGCATTGAGCCATTTGTATTAAATTCGGATGCAATTTCTGTGTTTCATCGTCAATAAGAAGGTCCAAGGGATACAGTAAAACTGAAGTGAAGCATGGGAAATCTAAAAGTGGACCCACAGGAGAGGTTCAAATCATAGAAAGTGAGAGTGTCAGTCCTCTTGTAATTAAGACGGATTTATGCCATTTGTATTAAATTCGAATGCAATTTCTGTGTTTCATCGTCAATAAGAAGGTCCAAGGGATACAGTAAACCTGAAGCGAAGCATCGGAATCTAAAACTGGACTCACAGGATAGGTTCAAATAATAGAATGTTAGAGTATCAGTCCTCTTTTACTTAAGTCGGCATTGTGCCTTTTGTAATGAATTCGGATCAAATTTCTGTTTTTCTTCGTCAATAAGAAGGTCCAAGGGATGCAGTAATCCTGAAGTGAAGCATCGGAATCTAAAACTGGACTCACAGGAGGGGTTCAAATCATAGAAAGTTAGAGTGTCAGTCCTTTTTTTAATTAAGTCGGCATTGTGCTTTTTGTATTAAATTCCGATGCGATTTCGGTCTTTCATCGTCAATAAGAAGGTGCAATGTATACAGTAAACCTGAAGTGAAGCATCGGAATCTAAAACTGGTCTCACAGGAGAGGTTCAAATCATAGAAAGTGAGAGTGTCAGTCCTCTTGTACTGAAGTCGGCATTGAGCCATTTGTATTAAATTCGGATGCAATTTCTGTGTTTCATCGTCAATAAGAAGGTCCATGGGATACAGTAAACCTGAAGTGAAGCATCGGAATCCAAAACTGGACTCACAGCAGATAGTTAGAGACTCACTCCTCTTGTACTTAAGTCAGTATTGTGCCTTTTGTATTAAATTCGGGTGCAATTTCTGTGTTTCTTCGTCAATAAGGAGGTCGAAGGGATAAAGTAAACCTGAAGTGAAGCATCGGAATCTAAAACTGGACTCACAGGAGAGGTTCAAATCATCGAGAGTTAGAGTGTCAGTCCTCTTTTACTTAAGTCGGCATTGTGCCTTTTGAATTTAATTCCGATCCAATTTTTGTGTTTCATCGACAGTAAGAAAGTCCAAGAGATACAGTAAACCTGAAATGAAGCATCGGAATCTAAAACTGGACTCACAGGAGAGGTTCAAATCATCGAAAGTTAGAGTGTCAGTCCTCTTTTACTTAAGTCGGCATTGTGCCTTTTGTATTAAATTCCGATGCAATTTCTGTTTTTCATCGTCAATAAGGAGGTGCAAGGTAAACATTAAACTGGAAGTGAAGCATCGGAAACTAAAACTGGACTCACAGGAGAGGTTCAAATCATAGAAAGTTAGAGTGTCACTCCTCTTGTACTTAAGTCGGTATTGTGCCTTTTGTAATAAATTCGGATGCAATTTCTGTGTTTCATCGTCAATAAGAAGGTCCAAGGGATACAGTAAACCTGAAGTGAAGCATCGGAATCTAAAACTGGACTCACAGGAGAGGTTCAAATCATAGAAAGTGAGAGTGTCAGTCCTCTTGTCTAATGTCGGCATTGTGCCATTTGTATTAAATTCGGATGCAGTTTCTGTGTTTCATCGTCAATAAAAAGGTCCAAGGGATACAGTAAACCTGAAGTGAAGCATCGGAATCAAAAATTGGACTCACAGGAGATATTCAAATCATAGAAAGTTAGAGAGTCACTCCTCTTGTACTTAAGTCGGTATTGTGCCTTTCGTATTAAATTCGGATGCAATTTCTGTGTTTCATCGTCAATAAGAAGGTCCAAGGCATACAGTAAACCAGAAGTGAAGCATCGGAATCTGAAGCTGGACTCACAGGAGAGGTTCAAATTATAGAATGTTAGAGTATCAGTCCTCTTTTACTTATGTTGGCATTGTGCCTTTTGCAATAAATTCGGATGCAATTTCTGTTTTTCATCGTCAATAAGAATGTCCAAGGGATACAGTAATCCTGAAGTGAAGCATCGGAATCTAAAACTGGACTCACAGGAGCGGTTCAAATCATAGAAAGTTAGAGTGTCAGTCCTTTTTTTACTTAAGTCGGCATTGTGCCTTTTGTATTAAATTCCGATGCGATTTCTGTGTTTCATCGTCAATAAGAAGGTGCAATGTATACAGTAAACCTGAAGTGAAGCATCGGAATCTAAAACTGGTCTCACAGGAGAGGTTCAAATCATAGAACGTGAGAGTGTCAGTCCTCTTGTACTTAAGTCGGCATTGAACCATTTGTATTAAATTCGGATGCAATTTCTGTGTTTCATCGTCAATAAGATGGTCCAAGGGATACAGTAAAACTGAGGTGAAGCATGGGAATCTAAAAGTGGACCCACAGGAGAGGTTCAAATCATATAAAGTGAGAGTGTCAGTCCTCTTGTAATTAAGACGGATTTATGCCATTTGTGTTAAATTCGGATGCAATTTCTGTGTTTCATCGTCAATAAGAAGGTCCAAGAGATACAGTAAACCTGAAGTGAAGCATCGGAATCTAAAACTGGACTCACAGGAGAGGTTCAAATCATAGAGAGTTAGAGACTCACTCCTCTTGTACTTAAGTCGGTATTGTGCCTTTTGTATTAAATTCAAATGCAATTTCTGTATTTCTTCGTCAATAAGGAAGTCCAAGGGATAAAGTTAACCTGAAGTGAAGCATCGGAATCTAAAAGTGGACTCACAGGAGAGGTTCAAATCATCGAAAGTTAGTGTGTCAGTCCTCTTTTACTTAAGTCGGTATTGTGCCTTTTGTATTAAATTCCGATGCAATTTCTGTGTTTCATCGTCAACAAGAAGGTGCAAGGTATACATTAAACCTGAAGTGAAGCATCGGAATCTAAAACTGGACTCACAGGAGGGGTTCAAATCAATGAAAGTTAGAGTGTCAGTCCTTCTGTACTTAAGTCGGCATTGTGAATTTTGAATTTAATTCCGATGCAATTTCTGTGTTTCATCGTCAATAAGAAGGTCTAAGGGATACAGTAAACCTGAAGTGAAGCATCCGAATCTAAAACTGGACTCACAAGAGATATTCAAATCATAGAAAGTGAGAGTGTCAGTCCTCTTGTACTTATGTCGGCATTGTGCCATTTGTATAATATTCGGATGCAGTTTCTGTGTTTCATCGTCAATAAAAAGGTCCAAGGGATACAGTAAACCTGAAGTGAAGCATCGGAATCTAAAATTGGACTCACAGGAGAGATTCAAATCAGAGAAAGTTAGAGAGTCACTCCTCTTGTACTTAAGTCGGTATTGCGCCTTTTGTATTATATTCCGATGCAATTTCTGTGTTTCATTGTCAATACGAAGGTCCAAGGGATACAGTAAACCTTAAGTGAAGCATCGGAATCTGAAACTGGACTCACAGGAGAGGTTCAAATCTTAGAAAGTAAGAGTATCAGTCCTCCTTTACTTAAGTCGGCATTGTGCCTTTTGTATTAAATTCGGATGCAATTTCTGTGTTTCATCGTCAATTAGAAGGTCCAAGGGATACAGTAATCCTGAAGTGAAGCATCGGAATCTAAAACTGGACTCACAGGAGAGGTTCAAATCATCGAAATTTAGAGTGTCAGTCTACTTTTACTTAAGTTGGCATTGTGCCTTTTGTATTAAATTCCGATACGATTTCTGTGTTTCATCGTCAATAAGAAGGTGCAAGGGATACAGTAAACCTGAAGTGAAGCATCGGAATCTAAAACTGGACTCACAGGATAGGTTCAAATCATAGAAAGTGAGAGTGTCAATCCTCTTTTACTTAAGTCAGCATTGTGCCTTTTGTATTAATTTCCGATTCAATTTCTGTGTTCCATCGTTAATAAGAAGGTGCAAGGTATACATTAAACCTGATGTGAAGCATCGGAATCTAAAAATGGACTCACAGGAGAGGTTCTAATCATAGAATGATAGAGTGTCAGTCCTTCTGTACTTAAGTCGGCATTGTACTTTTTGAATTTAATTCCGATGCAATTTCTGTGTTTCATCGTCAATAAGAAGGTCCAAGGGATACAGTAAACATGAAGTGAAGCATGGGAAACTAAAACTGGACTCACAGGAGAGTTTCAAATCATAGAAAGTGAGAGTGTCAGTCCTCTTTTACTTAAGTCGGTATTGTGCTTTTTGAATTTAATTCCGATGCAAATTCTGTGTTTCATCGTCAATAAGAAGGTCCAAGGGATACAGTACACCTGAAGTGAAGCATCGGAATCTAAAACTGGACTCACAGGAGAGGTTCAAATCATAGAAAGTGAGAGTGTCAGTCCTCTTGTACTTAAGTCGGTATTGTGCCTTTTGTATTAAATTCGGATGCAATTTCTGTGTTTCATCGTCAATAAGAAGGTCCAAGGGATACAATAAACCTGAAGTGAAGCATCGGAATCTAAAACTGGACTCACAGGATAGGTTCAAATCATAGAATGTTAAAGTATCAGTCCTCTTTTACTTAAGCCGGCATTGTGCCTTTTGTAATAAATTCGGATGAAATTTCTGTTTTTCATCGTCAATAAGAAGCTCCAAGGGATACAGTAATCCTGAAGTGAAGCATCGGAATCTAAATCTGGACTGACAGGAGGGGTTCAAATCATAGAAGTTAAAGTGTCAGTCCTTTTTTTACTTAAGTCAGCATTGTGCCTTTTGTATTAAATTCCGATGCGATTTCGGTGTTTCATGGTCAATAAGAAGGTGCAATGTATACAGTAAACCTGAAGTGACGCATCGGAATATAAAACTGGTCTCACAGGAGAGGTTCAAATCATAGAAAGTGAGAGTGTCAGTCCTCTTGTACTGAAGTCGGCATTGAGCCATTTGTATTAAATTCGGATGCAATTTCTGTGTTTCATCGTCAATAAGAAGGTTCAAGTGATACAGTAAACCTGAAGTGAAGAATCGGAATCTAAAACTGGACTCACAGGAGATAGAGACTCACTCCTCTTGTACTTAAGTCAGTATTGTGCCTTTTGTGTTAAATTCGGGTGCAATTTCTGTGTTTCTCCGTCAATAAGGAGGTCGAAGGGATAAAGTAAACCTGATGTGAAGCATCGGAATCTAAAACTGGACTCACAGGAGAGGTTCAAATCATCGAAAGTTAGAGTGTCAGTCCTCTTTTTCTTAAGTCGGCATTGTCCCTTTTGTATTAAATTCCAATGCAATTTCTGTGTTCCATCGTTAATAAGAAGGTGCAAGGTAAACATTAAACCTGAAGTGAAGCATCGGAATCTAAAACTGGACTCACAGGAGAGGTTCAAATCATAGAAAGTGAGAGTGTCAGTCCTCTTGTACTTAAGTCGGCATTGTGCCATTTGTATTGAATTCGGATGCAGTTTCTGTGTTTCATCGTCAATTAGAAGGTCCAAGGGATACAGTAAACCTGAAGTGAAGCATCGCAATCTAAAACTGGACTCACAGGATGGGTTCAAATCATAGAATGTTAAAGTATCAGTCCTCTTTTACTTAAGCCGGCATTGTGCCTTTTGTAATAAATTTGGATGAAATTTCTGTTTTTCATCGTCAATAAGAAGCTCCAAGGGATACTGTAATCCTGAAGTGAAGCATCGGAATCAAAAACTGGACTCACAGGAGGGGTTCAAATCATAGAGAGTTAAAGTGTCAGTCCTTTTTTTACTTAAGTCGGCATTGTGCCTTTTGTATTAAATTCCGATGCGATTTCGGTGTTTCATGGTCAATAAGAAGGTGCAATGTATACAGTAAACCTGAAGTGAAGCATCGGAATCTAAAACTGGACTCACAGGAGAGGTTCAAATCATCGAAAGTTAGAGTGTCAGTCCTCTTTTTCTTAAGTCGGCATTGTCCCTTTTGTATTAAATTCCGATGCAATTTCTGTGTTCCATCGTTAATAAGAAGGTGCAAGGGATACAGTAAACCTGAAGTGAAGCATCGCAATCTAAAACTGGACTCACAGGAGAGATTCAAATCATAGAAAATTAGAGTGTCACTCCTCTTGTACTTAAGTCGGTATTGTGCATTTTGTATTAAATTCGGATGCAATTTCTGTGTTTCATCATCAATAAGAAGGTCCAAGGGATACAGTAAACTTGAAGTGAAGCATCGGAATCTAAAACTGGACTCACAGGATAGGTTCAAATAATAGAATGTTAGAGTATCAGTCCTCTTTTACTTAAGTCGGCATTGTGCCTTTTGTAATAAATTCGGATGAAATTTCTGTTTTTCATCGTCAATAAGAAGGTCCAAGGGATGCAGTAATCCTGAAGAGAAGCATCGGAATCTAAAACTGGACTCACAGGAGGGGTTCAAATCATAGAAAGTTAGAGTGTCAGTCCTTTTTTTACTGAAGTCGGCATTGTGCCTTTTGTATTAAATTCCGATGCGATTTCGGTCTTTCATCGTCAATAAGAAGGTGCAATGTATACAGTAAACCTGAAGTGAAGCATCGCAATCTAAAACTGGACTCACAGGAGAGATTCAAATCATAGAAAGTTAGAGTGTCACTCCTCTTGCACTTAAGTCGGTATTGTGCCTTTGGTAATAAATTCGGATGCAATTTCTGTGTTTCATCGTCAATAAGAAGGTCCAAGAGATACAGTAAACCTGAAGTGAAGCATCGGAATCTAAAACTGGACTCACAGGAGAGGTTCAAATCATCGAAAGTTAGAGTGTCAGTCCTCTTTTACTTAAGTCGGCATTGTGCTTTTTGAATTTAATTCCGATGGAATTTCTGTGTTTCATCGTCAATAAGAAGGTCCAAGGGATACAGTAAACCTGAAGTGAAGCATCGGAATCTAAAACTGGACTCACAGGAGAGGTTCAAATTATAGAAAGTGAGAGTGTCAGTCCTCTTGTACTTAAGTCGGCATTGAGCCATTTTTATTAAATTCGGATGCAATTTCTGTGTTTCATCGTCAATAAGAAGGTCCAAGGGATACAGTAAAACTGAAGTGAAACATGGGAATCTAAAAGTGGACCCACAGGAGAGGTTCAAATCATAGAAAGTGAGAGTGTCAGTCCTCTTGTAATTAAGACGGATTTATGCCATTTGTATTAAATTCGGATGCAATTTCTGTGTTTCATCGTCAATAAGACGGTCCAAGAGATACAGTAAACCTGAAGTGTAGCATCGGAATCTAAAACTGGACTCACAGGTGAGGTTCAAATCATAGAGAGTTAGAGACTCACTCCTCTTGTACTTAAGTCGGTATTGTGCCTTTTGTATTAAATTCAAATGCAATTTCTGTGTTTCTTCGTCAATAAGAAGGTCCAAGGGATAAAGTAAACCTGAAGTGAAGCATCGGAATCTAAAACTGGACTCACAGGAGAGGTTCAAATCATCGAAAGTTAGTGTGTCAGTCCCCTTTTACTTAAGTCGGCATTGTGCCATTTGTTTTGAATTCGGATGCAGTTTCTGTGTTTCATCGTCAATAAGAAGGTACATGGGATACAGTAAACCTGAAGTGAAGCATCGGAATCCAAAACTGGACTCACAGGAGATAGTTAGAGACTCACTCCTCTTGTACTTAAGTCATTATTGTGCCTTTTGTATTAAATTCGGGTGCAATTTCTGTGTTTCTTCGTCAATAAGGAGGTCGAAGGGATAAAGTAAACCTGAAGTGAAGCATCGGAATCTAAAACTGGACTCACAGGAGAGGTTCAAATCATAGAAAGTTAGAGTGTCAGTCCTCTTTTACTTAAGTCGGCATTGTGCCTTTTGAATATAATTCCGATGCAATTTTTGTGTTTGATCGACAATAAGAAAGTCCAAGAGATACAGTAAACCTGAAGTGAAGCATCGGAATCTAAAACTGGTCTCACAGGAGAGGTTCAAATCATAGAAAGTGAGAGTGTCAGACCTCTTGTACTGAAGTCGGCATTGAGCCATTTGTATTAAATTCGAATGCAATTTCTGTGTTTCATCGTCAATAAGAAGGTCCAAGGGATACAGTATACCTGAAGTGAAGCATTGGAATCCCAAACTGGACTCACAGGAGATAGTTAGAGACTCACTCCTCTTGTACTTAAGTCAGTATTGTGCCTTTTGTATTAAATTCGGGTGCAATTTCTGTGTTTCTTCGTCAATAAGGAGCTCGAAGGGATAAAGTAAACCTGAAGTGAAGCATCGGAATCTAAAACTGGACTCACAGGAGAGGTTCAAATCATCGAAAGTTAGAGTGTCAGTCCACCTTTACTTAAGTCGGCATTGTGCCTTTTGAATTTAATTCCGATGCAATTTTTGTGTTTCATCGACAATAAGAAGGTCCAAGAGATACAGTAAACCTGAAGTGAAGCATCGGAATCTAAAACTGGACTCACATTAGAGGTTCAAATCATCGAAAGTTAGAGTGTCAGTCCTCTTTTACTTAAGTCGTCATTGTGCCTTTTGTATTGAATTCCCGATGCAATATCTGTGTTTCATCGTCAATAAGGAGGTGCATGGTAAATATTAAACCTGAAGTGAAGCATCGGAATCTAAAACTGGACTCACAGGAGAGGTTCAAATCATAGAAAGTGAGAGTGTCAGTCCTCTAGTACTTAAGTCGGCATTGTGCCATTTGTATTGAATTCGGATGCAGTTTCTGTGTTTCATCGTCAATTAGAAGGTCCAAGGGATACAGTAAACCTGAAGTGAAGCATCGCAATCTAAAACTGGACTCACAGGAGAGATTCAAATCATAGAAAGTTAGAGTGTCACTCCACTTGTACTTAAGTCGGTATTGTGCCTTTTGTAATAAATTCGGATGCAATTTCTGTGTTTCATCATCAATAAGAAGGTCCAAGGGATACAGTAAACCTGAAGTGCAGCATCGGAATCTAAAACTGGACTCACAGGAGAGGTTCAAATCATCGAAAGTTAGAGTGTCAGTCCTCTTTTACTTATGTCGGCATTGTGAATTTCGAATTTAATTCCGATGCAATATCTGTGTTTCATCGTCAATAAGAAGGTCCAAGGGATACAGTAAACCTGAAGTCAAGCATCGGAATCTAAAACTGGACTCACAGGAGTTATTCAAATCATAGAAAGTGGGAGTGTCAGTAATCTTTTACTTAAGTCGGCATTGTGCGTTTTGAATTTAATTCCGATGCAATTTCTGTGTTTCATCGTCAATAAGAAGGTCCAAGGGATACAGTAAACCTGAAGTGAAGCATCGGAATCTAAAACTGGACTCACAGGAGAGGTTCAAATCATAGAAAGTGAGAGTGTCAGTCCTCTTGTACTTATGTTGGCATTGCGCCATTTGTATTAAATTCGGATGCAGTTTCTGTGTTTCATCGTCAATAAAAAGGTCCAAGGGATACAGTTAAGCTGAAGTGAAGCATCGGAATCTAACATTGGACTCACAGGAGAGATTCAAATCATAGAAAGTTAGAGAGTCACTCCTCTTGTACTTAAGTCGGTATTGTGCCTTTTGTATTAAATTCGGATGCAATTTCTGTGTTTCATCGTCAATAAGAAGGTCCAAGGGATACAGTAAACCAGAAGTGAAGCATCGGAATCTGAAGCTGGACTCACAGGAGAGGTTCAAATTATAGAATGTTAGAGTATCAGTCCTCTTTTACTTATGTCGGCATTGTGCCTTTTGCAATAAATTCGGATGCAATTTCTGTTTTTCATCGTCAATAAGAATGTCCAAGGGATACAGTAATCCTGAAGTGAAGCATCGGAATCTAAAACTGGACTCACAGGAGCGGTTCAAATCATAGAAAGTTAGAGTGTCAGTCCTTTTTTTACTTAAGTCGGCATTGTGCCTTTTGTATTAAATTCCGATGCGATTTCTGTGTTTCATCGTCAATAAGAAGGTGCAATGTATACAGTAAACCTGAAGTAAAGCATCGGAATCTAAAACTGGTCTCACAGGAGAGGTTCAAATCATAGAAAGTGAGAGTGTCAGTCCTCTTGTACTTAAGTCGGCATTGAGCCATTTGTATTAAATTCGGATGCAATTTCTGTGTTTCATCGTCAATAAGAAGGTCCAAGGGATACAGTAAAACTGAAGTGAAGCATGGGAATCTAAAAGTGGACCCACAGGAGAGGTTCAAATCATAGATAGTGAGAGTGTCAGTCCTCTTGTAATTAAGACGGATTTATGCCATTTGTATTAAATTCGGATGCAATTTCTGTGTTTCATCGTCAATAAGAAGGTCCATGGGATACAGTAAACCTGAAGAGAAGCATCGGAATCTAAAACTGGACTCACAGGAGAGGTTCAAATCATCGAAAGTTAGAGTGTCAGTCCTCTTTTACTTATGTCGGCATTGTGAATTTTGAATTTAATTCCGATGCAATTTCTGTGTTTCATCGTCAATAAGAAGGTCCAAGAGATACAGTAAACCTGAAGTCAAGCATCGGAATCTAAAACTGGACTCACAGGAGTTATTCAAATCATAGAAAGTGAGAGTGTCAGTAATCTTTTACTTAAGTCGGCATTGTGCTTTTTGAATTTAATTCCGACGCAATTTCTGTGTTTCATCGTCAATAAGAAGGTCCAAGGGATACAGTAAACCTGAAGTGAAGCATCGGAATCTAAAACTGGACTCAAAGGAGAGGTTCAAATCATAGAAAGTGAGAGTGTCAGTCCTCTTGTACTTATGTCGGCATTGTGCCATTTGTATTAAATTCGGATGCAGTTTCTGTGTTTCATCGTCAATAAAAAGGTCCAAGGGATACAGTAAACCAGAAGTGAAGCATCGGAATCTGAAGCTGGACTCACAGGAGAGGTTCAAATTATAGAATGTTAGAGTATCAGTCCTCTTTTACTTATGTCGCCATTGTGCCTTTTGCAATGAATTCGGATGCAATTTCTGTTTTTCATCGTCAATAAGAATGTCCAAGGGATACAGTAATCCTGAAGTGAAGCATCGGACTCTAAAACTGGACTCACAGGAGCGGTTCAAATCATAGAAAGTTAGAGTGTCAGTCCTTTCTTTACTTAAGTCGGCATTGTGCCTTTTGTATTAAATTCCGATGCGATTTCTGTGTTTCATCGTCAATAAGAAGGTGCAATGTATACAGTAAACCTGAAGTGAAGCATCGGAATCTAAAACTGGTCTCACAGGAGAGGTTCAAATCATAGAAAGTGAGAGTGTCAGTCCTCTTGTACTTAAGTCGGCATTGAGCCATTTGTATTAAATTCGGATGCAATTTCTGTGTTCATCGTCAATAAGAAGGTCCAAGGGATACAGTAAAACTGAAGTGAAGCATGGGAATCTAAAAGTGGACCCACAGGAGAGGTTCAAATCATAGAAAGTGAGAGTGTCAGTCCTCTTGTAATTAAGACGGATTTATGCCATTTGTATTAAATTCGGATGCAATTTCTGTGTTTCATCATCAATAAGAAGGTCCAAGGGATACAGTAAACCTGAAGCGAAGCATCGGAATCTAAAACTAGACTCACAGGATAGGTTCAAATAATAGAATGTTAGAGTATCAGTCCTCTTTTACTTAAGTCGGCATTGTGTCTTTTGTAATGAATTCGGATCAAATTTTTGTTTTTCATCGTCAATAAGAAGGTCCAAGGGATGCAGTAATCCTGAAGTGAAGCATCGGAATCTAAAACGGGACTCACAGGAGGGGTTCAAATCATAGAAAGTTAGAGTGTCAGTCCTTTTTTTACTTAAGTCGGCATTGTGCTTTTTGTATTAAATTCCGATGCGATTTCGGTCTTTCATCGTCAATAAGAAGGTGCAATGTATACAGTAAACCTGAAGTGAAGCATCGGAATCTAAAACTGGTCTCACAGGAGAGGTTCAAATCATAGAAAGTGAGAGTGTCAGTCCTCTTGTACTGAAGTCGGCATTGTGCCTTTTGTATTAAATTCCGATGCAATATCAGTGTTTCATCGTCAATAAGGAGGTGCAAGGTAAACATTAAACTGGAAGTGAAGCATCGGAAACTAAAACTGGTCTCACAGGAGAGGTTCAAATCATAGAAAGTGAGAGTGCCAGTTCTCTTGTACTTAAGTCGGCATTGTGAAATTTGTATTGAATTCGGATGCAGTTTCTGTGTTTCATCGTCAATTAGAAGGTCCAAGGGATACAGTAAACCTGAAGTGAAGCATCGCAATCTAAAACTGGACTCACAGGAGAGATTCAAATCATAGAAAGTTAGAGTGTCACTCCTCTTGTACTTAAGTCGGTATTGTGCCTTTTGTAATAAATTCGGATGCAATTTCTGTGTTTCATCGTCAATAAGAAGGTCCAAGGGATACACTAAACCTGAAGTGAAGCATCGGAATCTAAAACTGGACTCACAGGAGAGGTTCAAATCATCGAAAGTTAGAGTGTCAGTCCTCTTTTACATAAGTCGGCATTGTGAATTTTGAATTTAATTCCGATGCAATTTCTGTGTTTCATCGTCAATAAGAAGGTCCAAGGGATACAGTAAACCTGAAGTGAAGCATCGGAATCTAAAACTGGACTCACAGGAGAGGTTCAAATCATAGAAAGTGAGAGTGTCAGTCCTCTTGTCTTATGTCGGCATTGTGCCATTTGTATTAAATTCGGATGCAGTTTCTGTGTTTCATCGTCAATAAAAAGGTCCAAGGGATACAGTAAAGCTGAAGTGAAGCATCGGAATCAAAAATTGGACTCACGGGAGAGATTCAAATCATAGAAAGTTAGAGAGTCACTCCTCTTGTACTTAAGTCGGTATTGTGCCTTTCGTATTAAATTCGGATGCAATTTCAGTGTTTCATCGTCAATAAGAAGGTCCAAGGGATACAGTAAACCAGAAGTGAAGCATCGGAATCTGAAGCTGGACTCACAGGAGAGGTTCAAATTATAGAATGTTAGAGTATCAGTCCTCTTTTACTTATGTCGGCATTGAACCATTTGTATTAAATTCGGATGCAATTTCTGTGTTTCATCGTCAATAAGAAGGTCCAAGGGATACAGTAAAACTGAGGTGAAGCATGGGAATCTAAAAGTGGACCCACAGGAGAGGTTCAAATCATAGAAAGTGAGAGTGTCAGTCCTCTTGTAATTAAGACGGATTTATGCCATTTGTGTCAAATTCGGATGCAATTTCTGTGTTTCATCGTCAATAAGAAGGTCCAAGAGATACAGTAAACCTGAAGTGAAGCATCGGAATCTAAAACTGGACTCACAGGAGAGGTTCAAATCATAAAGAGTTAGAGACTCACTCCTCTTGTACTTAAGTCGGTATTGTGCCTTTTGTATTGAATTCAAATGCAATTTCTGTGTTTCTTCGTCAATAAGGAGGTCCAAGGGATAAAGTTAACCTGAAGTGAAGCATCGGAATCTAAAAGTGGACTCACAGGAGAGGTTCAAATCATCGAAAGTTGGTGTGTCAGTCCTCTTTTACTTAAGTCGGTATTGTGCCTTTTGTATTAAATTCCGATGCAATTTCTGTGTTTCATCGTCAACAAGAAGGTGCAAGGTATACATTAAACCTGAAGTGAAGCATCGGAATCTAAAACTGGACTCACAGGAGGGGTTCAAATCAATGAAAGTTAGAGTGTCAGTCCTTCTGTACTTAAGTCGGCATTGTGAATTTTGAATTTAATTCCGATACAATTTCTGTGTTTCATCGTCAATAAGAAGGTCTAAGGGATACAGTAAACCTGAAGTGAAGCATCGGAATCTAAAACTGGACTCACAAGAGATATTCAAATCATAGAAAGTGAGAGTGTCAGTCCTCTTGTACTTATGTCGGCATTGTGCCATTTGTATAAAATTCGGATGCAGTTTCTGTGTTTCATCGTCAATAAAAAGGTCCAAGGGATACAGTAAACCTGAAGTGAAGCATCGGAATCTAAAATTGGACTCACAGGAGAGATTCAAATCAGAGAAAGTTAGAGAGTCACTCCTCTTGTACTTAAGTCGGTATTGTGCCTTTTGTATTATATTCCGATGCAATTTCTGTGTTTCATCGTCAATAAGAAGGTCCAAGGTATACAGTAAACCTTAAGTGAAGCATCGGAATCTGAAACTGGACTCACAGGAGAGGTTCAAATCATAGAAAGTTAGAGTATCAGTCCTCCTTTACTTAAGTCGGCATTGTGCCTTTTGTATTAAATTCGGATGCAATTTCTGTGTTTCATCGTCAATTAGAAGGTCCAAGGGATACAGTAATCCTGAAGTGAAGCATCGGAATCTAAAACTGGACTCACAGGAGGGGTTCAAATCATAGAAATTTAGAGTGTCAGTCTACTTTTACTTAAGTTGGCATTGTGCCTTTTGTATTAAATTCCGATGCGATTTCTGTGTTTCATCGTCAATAAGAAGGTGCAAGGGATACAGTAAACCTGAAGTGAAGCATCGCAATCTAAAACTGGACTCACAGGAGAGGTTCAAATCATAGAAAGTGAGAGTGTCAATCCTCTTTTACTTAAGTCAGCATTGTGAATTTTGTATTAATTTCCGATTCAATTTCTGTGTTCCATCGTTAATAAGAAGGTGCAAGGTATACATTAAACCTGATGTGAAGCATCGGAATCTAAAAATGGACTCACAGGAGAGGTTCTAATCATAGAATGATAGAGTGTCAGTCCTTCTGTACTTTAGTCGGCATTGTACCTTTTGAATTTAATTCCGATGCAATTACTGTGTTTCATCGTCAATAAGAAGGTCCAAGGGATACAGTAAACATGAAGTGAAGCATCGGAAACTAAAACTGGACTCACAGGAGAGTTTCAAAACATAGAAAGTGAGAGTGTCAGTCCTCTTTTACTTAAGTCGGTATTGTGCTTTTTGAATTTAATTCCGATGCAAATTCTGTGTTTCATCGTCAATAAGAAGGTCCAAGGGATACAGTACACCTGAAGTGAAGCATCGGAATCTAAAACTGGACTCACAGGAGAGGTTCAAATCATAGAAAGTGAGAGTGTCAGTCCTGTTGTACTTAAGTCAGTATTGTGCCTTTTGTATTAAATTCGGATGCAATTTCTGTGTTTCATCGTCAATAAGAAGGTCCAAGGGATACAATAAACCTGAAGTGAAGCATCGGAATCTAAAACTGGACTCACAGGATAGGTTCAAATCATAGAATGTTAAAGTATCAATCCTCTTTTACTTAAGGCGGCATTGTGCCTTTTGTAATAAATTCGGATGGAATTTCTGTTTTTCATCGTCAATAAGAAGCTCCAAGGGATACAGTAATCCTGAAGTGAAGCATCGAAATCTAAAACTGGACTCACAGGAGGGGTTCAAATCATAGAAGTTAAAGTGTCAGTCCTTTTTTTACTTAAGTCAGCATTGTGCCTTTTGTATTAAATTCCGATGCGATTTCGGTGTTTCATGGTCAATAAGAAGGTGCAATGTATACAGTAAACCTGAAGTGACGCATCGGAATATAAAACTGGTCTCACAGGAGAGGTTCAAATCATAGAAAGTGAGAGTGTCAGTCCTCTTGTACTGAAGTCGGCATTGAGCCATTTGTATAAAAATTCGGATGCAATTTCTGTGTTTCATCGTCAATAAGAAGGTTCAAGTGATACAGTAAACCTGAAGTGAAGAATCGGAATCTAAAACTGGACTCACAGGAGATAGAGACTCACTCCTCTTGTACTTAAGTCAGTATTGTGCCTTTTGTGTTAAATTCGGGTGCAATTTCTGTGTTTCTCCGTCAATAAGGAGGTCGAAGGGATAAAGTAAACCTGAAGTGAAGCATCGGAATCTAAAACTGGACACACAGGAGAGGTTCAAATCATCGAAAGTTAGAGTGTCAGTCCTCTTTTTCTTAAGTCGGCATTGTCCCTTTTGTATTAAATTCCGATGCAATTTCTGTGTTCCATCGTTAATAAGAAGGTGCAAGGTATACATTAAACCTGATGTGAAGCATCGGAATCTAAAACTGGACTCACAGGAGAGGTTCAAATCATAGAATGTTAGAGTGTCAGTCCTTCTGTACTAAAGTAAGCATTGTAACTTTTCAATTTAATTCCGATGCAATTTCTGTGTTTCCTCGTCTATAAGAAGGTCCAAGGGATACAGTAATCCTGAAGTGAAGCATCGAAATCTAAAACTGGACTCACAGGAGAGTTTCAAATCATAGAAAGTGAGAGTGTCAGTCCTCTTTTACTTAAGTCGGTATTGTGCTTTTTGAATTTAATTCCGATGCAATTACTGTGTTTCTTCGTCAATAAGAAGGTCCAAGGGATACAGTAAACCTGAAGTGAAGCATCGGAATCTAAAACTGGACTCACAGGAGAGGTTCAAATCATCGAAAGTTAGAGTGTGAGTCCTCTTTTACTTAAGTCGTCATTGTGCCTTTTGTATTAAATTCCGATGCAATATCTGTGTTTCATCGTCAATAAGGAGGTGCAAGGTAAACATTAAACCTGAAGTGAAGCATCGGAATCTAAAACTGGACTCACAGGAGAGGTTCAAATCATAGAAAGTGAGAGTGTCAGTCCTCTTGTACTTAAGTCGGTATTGTGCCTTTTGTATTAAATTCGGATGCAATTTCTGTGTTTCATCGTCAATAAGAAGGTCCAAGGGATACAGTAAACCTGAAGTGAAGCATCGGAATCTAAAACTGGACTCACAGGATAGGTTCAAATCATAGAATGTTAAAGTATCAGTCCTCTTTTACTTAAGCCGGCATTGTGCCTTTTGTAATAAATTTGGATGAAATTTCTGTTTTTCATCGTCAATAAGAAGCTCCAAGGGATACAGTAAACTCGAAGTGAAGCATCGGAATCAAAAACTGGACTCACAGGAGGGGTTCAAATCATAGAAAGTTAAAGTGTCAGTCCTTTTTTTACTTAAGTCGGCATTGTGCCTTTTGTATTAAATTCCGATGCGATTTCGGTGTTTCATGGTCAATAAGAAGGTGCAATGTATACAGTAAACCTGAAGTGAAGCATCGGAATATAAAACTGGTCTCACAGGAGAGGTTCAAATCTTAGAAAGTGAGAGTGTCAGTCCTCTTGTACTGAAGTCGGCATTGAGCCATTTGTATTAAATTTGGATGCAATTTTTGTTTTTCATCGTCAATAAGAAGGTTCAAGGGATACAGTAAACCTGAAGTGAAGAATCGGAATCTAAAACTGGACTCACAGGAGATAGAGGCTCACTCCTCTTGTACTTAAGTCAGTATTGTGCCTTTTGTGTTAAATTCGGGTGCAATTTCTGTGTTTCTCCGTCAATAAGGAGGTCGAAGGGATAAAGTAAACCTGAAGTGAAGCATCGGAATCTAAAACTGGACTCACAGGAGAGGTTCAAATCATCGAAAGTTAGAGTGTCAGTCCTCTTTTTCTTAAGTCTGCATTGTCCCTTTTGTATTAAATTCCGATGCAATTTCTGTGTTCCATCGTTAATAAAAAGGTGCAAGGTATACATTAAACCTGATGTGAAGCATCGGAATCTAAAACTGGACTCACAGGAGATTTTCAAATCATAGAATGTTAGAGTGTCAGTCCTTCTGTACTTAAGTCAGCATTGTAACTTTTGAATTTAATTCCGATGCAATTTCTGTGTTTCATCGTCTATAAGAAGGTCCAAGGGATACAGTAATCCTGAAGTGAAGCATCGGAATCTAAAACTGGACTCACAGGAGAGTTTCAAATCATAGAAAGTGAGAGTGTCAGTCCTCCTTTACTTAAGTCGGTATTGTGCTTTTTGAATTTAATTCCGATGCAATTTCTGTGTTTCTTCGTCAATAAGAAGGTCCAAGGGATACAGTAATTCTGAAGTGAAGCATCGGAATCTAAAACTGGACTCACAGTAGAGGTTCTAATCATAGAAAGTGAGAGTGTCAGTCCTCTTGTACTTAAGTCGGCATTGTGCCATTTGTTTTCAATTCGGATGCAGTTTCTGTGTTTCATCGTCAATAAGGAGGTGCAAGGTAAACATTAAACCTGAAGTGAAGCATCGGAATCTGAAACTGGACTCACAGGAGAGGTTCAAATCATAGAAAGTGAGAGTGTCAGTCCTCTTGTACTTAAGTCGGTATTGTGCATTTTGTATTAAATTCGGATGCAATTTCTGTGTTTCATCATCAATAAGAAGGTCCAAGGGATACAGTAAACTTGAAGTGAAGCATCGGAATCTAAAACTGGACTCACAGGATAGGTTCAAATAATAGAATGTTACAGTATCAGTCCTCTTTTACTTAAGTCGGCATTGTGCCTTTTGTAATAAATTCGGATGAAATTTCTGTTTTTCATCGTCAATAAGAAGGTCCAAGGGATGCAGTAATCCTGAAGTGAAGCATCGGAATCTAAAACTGGACTCACAGGAGGGGTTCAAATCATAGAAAGTTAGAGTGTCAGTTCTTTTTTTACTGAAGTCGGCATTGTGCCTTTTGTATTAAATTCCGATGCGATTTCGGTCTTTCATCGTCAATCAGAAGGTGCAATGTATACAGTAAACCTGAAGTGAAGCATCGCAATCTAAAACTGGACTCACAGGAGAGATTCAAATCATAGAAAGTTAGAGTGTCACTCCTCTTGTACTTAAGTCGGTATTGTGCCTTTTGTAATAAATTCGGATGCAATTTCTGTGTTTCATCGTCAATAAGAAGGTCCAAGGGATACAGTAAACCTGAAGTGAAGCATCGGAATCTGAAACTGGACTCACAGGAGAGGTTCAAATCATCGAAAGTTAGAGTGTCAGTCCTCTTTTACTTAAGTCGGCATTGTGAATTTTGAATGTAATTCCGATGCAATTTCTGTGTTTCATCGTCAATAAGAAGGTCCAAGGGATAAAGTAAACCTGAAGTCAAGCATCGGAATCTAAAACTGGACTCACAGGAGTTATTAAAATCATAGAAAGTGAGAGTGTCAGTCCTCTTTTACTTAAGTCCGCATTGTGCTTTTTGAATTTAATTCCGATGCAATTTCTGTGCTTCATCGTCAATAAGAAGGTCCAAGGGATACAGTAAACCTGAAGTGAAGCATCGGAATCTAAAACTGGACTCACAGGAGAGGTTCAAATTATAGAATGTTAGAGTATCAGTCCTCTTTTACTTATGTCGGCATTGTGCCTTTTGCAATAAATTCGGATGCAATTTCTGTTTTTCATCGTCAATAAGAATGTCCAAGGGATACAGTAATCCTGAAGTGAAGCATCGGAATCTAAAACTGGACTCAAAGGAGCGGTTCAAATCATAGAAAGTTAGAGTGTCAGTCCTTTTTTTCTTAAGTCGGCATTGTGCTTTTGTATTAAATTCCGATGCGATTTCTGTGTTTAATCGTCAGTAAGAAGGTGCAATGTATACAGTAAATCTGAAGTGAAGCATCAGAATCTAAAACTGGTCTCACAGGAGAGGTTCAAATCATAGAAAGTGAGAGTGTCAGTCCTCTTGTACTTAAGTCGGCATTGAGCCACTTGTATTAAATTCGGATGCAATTTCTGTGTTTCATCGTCAATAAGAAGGTCCAAGGGATACAGTAAAACTGAAGTGAAGCATGGGAATCTAAAAGTGGACCCACAGGAGAGGTTCAAATCATAGAAAGTGAGAGTGTCAGTCCTCTTGTAATTAAGACGGATTTATGCCATTTGTATTAAATTCGGATGCAATTTCTGTGTTTCATCGTCAATAAGACGGTCCAAGAGATACAGTAAACCTGAAGTGTAGCATCGGAATCTAAAACTGGACTCACAGGTGAGGTTCAAATCATAGAGAGTTAGAGACTCACTCCACTTGTACTTAAGTCATTATTGTGCCTTTTGTATTAAATTCGGGTGCAATTTCTGTGTTTCTTCGTCAATAAGGAGGTCGAAGGGATAAAGTAAACCTGAAGTGAAGCATCGGAATTTAAAACTGGACTCACAGGAGAGGTTCAAATCATCGAAAGTTAGAGTGTCAGTCCTCTTTTACTTAATTCGGCATTGTGCCTTTTGAATTTAATTCCGATGCAATTTTTGTGTTTCATCGACAATCAGAAGGTCCAAGAGATACAGTAAACCTGAAGTGAAGCATCGGAATCTAAAACTGGACTCACAGGAGAGGTTCAAATCATCGAAAGTTAGAGTGTCAGTCCTCTTTTACTTATGTCGGCATTGTGCCATTTGTATTAAATTCGGATGCAGTTTCTGTGTTTCATCGTCAATAAAAAGGTCCAAGGGATACAGTAAACCAGAAGTGAAGCATCGGAATCTGAAGCTGGACTCACAGGAGAGGTTCAAATTATAGAATGTTAGAGTATCAGTCCTCTTTTACTTATGTCGCCATTGTGCCTTTTGCAATGAATTCGGATGCAATTTCTGTTTTTCATCGTCAATAAGAATGTCCAAGGGATACAGTAATCCTGAAGTGAAGCATCGGACTCTAAAACTGGACTCACAGGAGCGGTTCAAATCATAGAAAGTTAGAGTGTCAGTCCTTTCTTTACTTAAGTCGGCATTGTGCCTTTTGTATTAAATTCCGATGCGATTTCTGTGTTTCATCGTCAATAAGAAGGTGCAATGTATACAGTAAACCTGAAGTGAAGCATCGGAATCTAAAACTGGTCTCACAGGAGAGGTTCAAATCATAGAAAGTGAGAGTGTCAGTCCTCTTGTACTTAAGTCGGCATTGAGCCATTTGTATTAAATTCGGATGCAATTTCTGTGTTCATCGTCAATAAGAAGGTCCAAGGGATACAGTAAAACTGAAGTGAAGCATGGGAATCTAAAAGTGGACCCACAGGAGAGGTTCAAATCATAGAAAGTGAGAGTGTCAGTCCTCTTGTAATTAAGACGGATTTATGCCATTTGTATTAAATTCGGATGCAATTTCTGTGTTTCATCATCAATAAGAAGGTCCAAGGGATACAGTAAACCTGAAGCGAAGCATCGGAATCTAAAACTAGACTCACAGGATAGGTTCAAATAATAGAATGTTAGAGTATCAGTCCTCTTTTACTTAAGTCGGCATTGTGCCTTTTGTAATGAATTCGGATCAAATTTTTGTTTTTCATCGTCAATAAGAAGGTACAAGGGATGCAGTAATCCTGAAGTGAAGCATCGGAATCTAAAACGGGACTCACAGGAGGGGTTCAAATCATAGAAAGTTAGAGTGTCAGTCCTTTTTTTACTTAAGTCAGCATTGTGCTTTTTGTATTAAATTCCGATGCGATTTCGGTCTTTCATCGTCAATAAGAAGGTGCAATGTATACAGTAAACCTGAAGTGAAGCATCGGAATCTAAAACTGGTCTCACAGGAGAGGTTCAAATCATAGAAAGTGAGAGTGTCAGTCCTCTTGTACTGAAGTCGGCATTGTGCCTTTTGTATTAAATTCCGATGCAATATCAGTGTTTCATCGTCAATAAGGAGGTGCAAGGTAAACATTAAACTGGAAGTGAAGCATCGGAAACTAAAACTGGTCTCACAGGAGAGGTTCAAATCATAGAAAGTGAGAGTGCCAGTTCTCTTGTACTTAAGTCGGCATTGTGAAATTTGTATTGAATTCGGATGCAGTTTCTGTGTTTCATCGTCAATTAGAAGGTCCAAGGGATACAGTAAACCTGAAGTGAAGCATCGCAATCTAAAACTGGACTCACAGGAGAGATTCAAATCATAGAAAGTTAGAGTGTCACTCCTCTTGTACTTAAGTCGGTATTGTGCCTTTTGTAATAAATTCGGATGCAATTTCTGTGTTTCATCGTCAATAAGAAGGTCCAAGGGATACACTAAACCTGAAGTGAAGCATCGGAATCTAAAACTGGACTCACAGGAGAGGTTCAAATCATCGAAAGTTAGAGTGTCAGTCCTCTATTACATAAATCGGCATTGTGAATTTTGAATTTAATTCCGATGCAATTTCTGTGTTTCATCGTCAATAAGAAGGTCCAAGGGATACAGTAAACCTGAAGTGAAGCATCGGAATCTAAAACTGGACTCACAGGAGAGGTTCAAATCATAGAAAGTGAGAGTGTCAGTCCTCTTGTCTTATGTCGGCATTGTGCCATTTGTATTAAATTCGGATGCAGTTTCTGTGTTTCATCGTCAATAAAAAGGTCCAAGGGATACAGTAAAGCTGAAGTGAAGCATCGGAATCAAAAATTGGACTCACGGGAGAGATTCAAATCATAGAAAGTTAGAGAGTCACTCCTCTTGTACTTAAGTCGGTATTGTGCCTTTCGTATTAAATTCGGATGCAATTTCAGTGTTTCATCGTCAATAAGAAGGTCCAAGGGATACAGTAAACCAGAAGTGAAGCATCGGAATCTGAAGCTGGACTCACAGGAGAGGTTCAAATTATAGAATGTTAGAGTATCAGTCCTCTTTTACTTATGTCGGCATTGAACCATTTGTATTAAATTCGGATGCAATTTCTGTGTTTCATCGTCAATAAGAAGGTCCAAGGGATACAGTAAAACTGAGGTGAAGCATGGGAATCTAAAAGTGGACCCACAGGAGAGGTTCAAATCATAGAAAGTGAGAGTGTCAGTCCTCTTGTAATTAAGACGGATTTATGCCATTTGTGTCAAATTCGGATGCAATTTCTGTGTTTCATCGTCAATAAGAAGGTCCAAGAGATACAGTAAACCTGAAGTGAAGCATCGGAATCTAAAACTGGACTCACAGGAGAGGTTCAAATCATAAAGAGTTAGAGACTCACTCCTCTTATACTTAAGTCGGTATTGTGCCTTTTGTATTGAATTCAAATGCAATTTCTGTGTTTCTTCGTCAATAAGGAGGTCCAAGGGATAAAGTTAACCTGAAGTGAAGCATCGGAATCTAAAAGTGGACTCACAGGAGAGGTTCAAATCATCGAAAGTTGGTGTGTCAGTCCTCTTTTACTTAAGTCGGTATTGTGCCTTTTGTATTAAATTCCGATGCAATTTCTGTGTTTCATCGTCAACAAGAAGGTGCAAGGTATACATTAAACCTGAAGTGAAGCATCGGAATCTAAAACTGGACTCACAGGAGGGGTTCAAATCAATGAAAGTTAGAGTGTCAGTCCTTCTGTACTTAAGTCGGCATTGTGAATTTTGAATTTAATTCCGATGCAATTTCTGTGTTTCATCGTCAATAAGAAGGTCTAAGGGATACAGTAAACCTGAAGTGAAGCATCGGAATCTAAAACTGGACTCACAAGAGATATTCAAATCATAGAAAGTGAGAGTGTCAGTCCTCTTGTACTTATGTCGGCATTGTGCCATTTGTATAAAATTCGGATGCAGTTTCTGTGTTTCATCGTCAATAAAAAGGTCCAAGGGATACAGTAAACCTGAAGTGAAGCATCGGAATCTAAAATTGGACTCACAGGAGAGATTCAAATCAGAGAAAGTTAGAGAGTCACTCCTCTTGTACTTAAGTCGGTATTGTGCCTTTTGTATTATATTCCGATGCAATTTCTGTGTTTCATCGTCAATAAGAAGGTCCAAGGTATACAGTAAACCTTAAGTGAAGCATCGGAATCTGAAACTGGACTCACAGGAGAGGTTCAAATCATAGAAAGTTAGAGTATCAGTCCTCCTTTACTTAAGTCGGCATTGTGCCTTTTGTATTAAATTCGGATGCAATTTCTGTGTTTCATCGTCAATTAGAAGGTCCAAGGGATACAGTAATCCTGAAGTGAAGCATCGGAATCTAAAACTGGACTCACAGGAGGGGTTCAAATCATAGAAATTTAGAGTGTCAGTCTACTTTTACTTAAGTTGGCATTGTGCCTTTTGTATTAAATTCCGATGCGATTTCTGTGTTTCATCGTCAATAAGAAGGTGCAAGGGATACAGTAAACCTGAAGTGAAGCATCGCAATCTAAAACTGGACTCACAGGAGAGGTTCAAATCATAGAAAGTGAGAGTGTCAATCCTCTTTTACTTAAGTCAGCATTGTGAATTTTGTATTAATTTCCGATTCAATTTCTGTGTTCCATCGTTAATAAGAAGGTGCAAGGTATACATTAAACCTGATGTGAAGCATCGGAATCTAAAAATGGACTCACAGGAGAGGTTCTAATCATAGAATGATAGAGTGTCAGTCCTTCTGTACTTTAGTCGGCATTGTACCTTTTGAATTTAATTCCGATGCAATTACTGTGTTTCATCGTCAATAAGAAGGTCCAAGGGATACAGTAAACATGAAGTGAAGCATCGGAAACTAAAACTGGACTCACAGGAGAGTTTCAAAACATAGAAAGTGAGAGTGTCAGTCCTCTTTTACTTAAGTCGGTATTGTGCTTTTTGAATTTAATTCCGATGCAAATTCTGTGTTTCATCGTCAATAAGAAGGTCCAAGGGATACAGTACACCTGAAGTGAAGCATCGGAATCTAAAACTGGACTCACAGGAGAGGTTCAAATCATAGAAAGTGAGAGTGTCAGTCCTGTTGTACTTAAGTCAGTATTGTGCCTTTTGTATTAAATTCGGATGCAATTTCTGTGTTTCATCGTCAATAAGAAGGTCCAAGGGATACAATAAACCTGAAGTGAAGCATCGGAATCTAAAACTGGACTCACAGGATAGGTTCAAATCATAGAATGTTAAAGTATCAATCCTCTTTTACTTAAGGCGGCATTGTGCCTTTTGTAATAAATTCGGATGAAATTTCTGTTTTTCATCGTCAATAAGAAGCTCCAAGGGATACAGTAATCCTGAAGTGAAGCATCGAAATCTAAAACTGGACTCACAGGAGGGGTTCAAATCATAGAAGTTAAAGTGTCAGTCCTTTTTTTACTTAAGTCAGCATTGTGCCTTTTGTATTAAATTCCGATGCGATTTCGGTGTTTCATGGTCAATAAGAAGGTGCAATGTATACAGTAAACCTGAAGTGACGCATCGGAATATAAAACTGGTCTCACAGGAGAGGTTCAAATCATAGAAAGTGAGAGTGTCAGTCCTCTTGTACTGAAGTCGGCATTGAGCCATTTGTATAAAAATTCGGATGCAATTTCTGTGTTTCATCGTCAATAAGAAGGTTCAAGTGATACAGTAAACCTGAAGTGAAGAATCGGAATCTAAAACTGGACTCACAGGAGATAGAGACTCACTCCTCTTGTACTTAAGTCAGTATTGTGCCTTTTGTGTTAAATTCGGGTGCAATTTCTGTGTTTCTCCGTCAATAAGGAGGTCGAAGGGATAAAGTAAACCTGAAGTGAAGCATCGGAATCTAAAACTGGACACACAGGAGAGGTTCAAATCATCGAAAGTTAGAGTGTCAGTCCTCTTTTTCTTAAGTCGGCATTGTCCCTTTTGTATTAAATTCCGATGCAATTTCTGTGTTCCATCGTTAATAAGAAGGTGCAAGGTATACATTAAACCTGATGTGAAGCATCGGAATCTAAAACTGGACTCACAGGAGAGGTTCAAATCATAGAATGTTAGAGTGTCAGTCCTTCTGTACTAAAGTCAGCATTGTAACTTTTCAATTTAATTCCGATGCAATTTCTGTGTTTCCTCGTCTATAAGAAGGTCCAAGGGATACAGTAATCCTGAAGTGAAGCATCGAAATCTAAAACTGGACTCACAGGAGAGTTTCAAATCATAGAAAGTGAGAGTGTCAGTCCTCTTTTACTTAAGTCGGTATTGTGCTTTTTGAATTTAATTCCGATGCAATTACTGTGTTTCTTCGTCAATAAGAAGGTCCAAGGGATACAGTAAACCTGAAGTGAAGCATCGGAATCTAAAACTGGACTCACAGGAGAGGTTCAAATCATCGAAAGTTAGAGTGTGAGTCCTCTTTTACTTAAGTCGTCATTGTGCCTTTTGTATTAAATTCCGATGCAATATCTGTGTTTCATCGTCAATAAGGAGGTGCAAGGTAAACATTAAACCTGAAGTGAAGCATCGGAATCTAAAACTGGACTCACAGGAGAGGTTCAAATCATAGAAAGTGAGAGTGTCAGTCCTCTTGTACTTAAGTCGGTATTGTGCCTTTTGTATTAAATTCGGATGCAATTTCTGTGTTTCATCGTCAATAAGAAGGTCCAAGGGATACAGTAAACCTGAAGTGAAGCATCGGAATCTAAAACTGGACTCACAGGATAGGTTCAAATCATAGAATGTTAAAGTATCAGTCCTCTTTTACTTAAGCCGGCATTGTGCCTTTTGTAATAAATTTGGATGAAATTTCTGTTTTTCATCGTCAATAAGAAGCTCCAAGGGATACAGTAAACTCGAAGTGAAGCATCGGAATCAAAAACTGGACTCACAGGAGGGGTTCAAATCATAGAAAGTTAAAGTGTCAGTCCTTTTTTTACTTAAGTCGGCATTGTGCCTTTTGTATTAAATTCCGATGCGATTTCGGAGTTTCATGGTCAATAAGAAGGTGCAATGTATACAGTAAACCTGAAGTGAAGCATCGGAATATAAAACTGGTCTCACAGGAGAGGTTCAAATCTTAGAAAGTGAGAGTGTCAGTCCTCTTGTACTGAAGTCGGCATTGAGCCATTTGTATTAAATTTGGATGCAATTTTTGTTTTTCATCGTCAATAAGAAGGTTCAAGGGATACAGTAAACCTGAAGTGAAGAATCGGAATCTAAAACTGGACTCACAGGAGATAGAGGCTCACTCCTCTTGTACTTAAGTCAGTATTGTGCCTTTTGTGTTAAATTCGGGTGCAATTTCTGTGTTTCTCCGTCAATAAGGAGGTCGAAGGGATAAAGTAAACCTGAAGTGAAGCATCGGAATCTAAAACTGGACTCACAGGAGGGGTTCAAATCATAGAAGTTAAAGTGTCAGTCCTTTTTTTACTTAAGTCAGCATTGTGCCTTTTGTATTAAATTCCGATGCGATTTCGGTGTTTCATGGTCAATAAGAAGGTGCAATGTATACAGTAAACCTGAAGTGACGCATCGGAATATAAAACTGGTCTCACAGGAGAGGTTCAAATCATAGAAAGTGAGAGTGTCAGTCCTCTTGTACTGAAGTCGGCATTGAGCCATTTGTATAAAAATTCGGATGCAATTTCTGTGTTTCATCGTCAATAAGAAGGTTCAAGTGATACAGTAAACCTGAAGTGAAGAATCGGAATCTAAAACTGGACTCACAGGAGATAGAGACTCACTCCTCTTGTACTTAAGTCAGTATTGTGCCTTTTGTGTTAAATTCGGGTGCAATTTCTGTGTTTCTCCGTCAATAAGGAGGTCGAAGGGATAAAGTAAACCTGAAGTGAAGCATCGGAATCTAAAACTGGACACACAGGAGAGGTTCAAATCATCGAAAGTTAGAGTGTCAGTCCTCTTTTTCTTAAGTCGGCATTGTCCCTTTTGTATTAAATTCCGATGCAATTTCTGTGTTCCATCGTTAATAAGAAGGTGCAAGGTATACATTAAACCTGATGTGAAGCATCGGAATCTAAAACTGGACTCACAGGAGAGGTTCAAATCATAGAATGTTAGAGTGTCAGTCCTTCTGTACTAAAGTCAGCATTGTAACTTTTCAATTTAATTCCGATGCAATTTCTGTGTTTCCTCGTCTATAAGAAGGTCCAAGGGATACAGTAATCCTGAAGTGAAGCATCGAAATCTAAAACTGGACTCACAGGAGAGTTTCAAATCATAGAAAGTGAGAGTGTCAGTCCTCTTTTACTTAAGTCGGTATTGTGCTTTTTGAATTTAATTCCGATGCAATTACTGTGTTTCTTCGTCAATAAGAAGGTCCAAGGGATACAGTAAACCTGAAGTGAAGCATCGGAATCTAAAACTGGACTCACAGGAGAGGTTCAAATCATCGAAAGTTAGAGTGTGAGTCCTCTTTTACTTAAGTCGTCATTGTGCCTTTTGTATTAAATTCCGATGCAATATCTGTGTTTCATCGTCAATAAGGAGGTGCAAGGTAAACATTAAACCTGAAGTGAAGCATCGGAATCTAAAACTGGACTCACAGGAGAGGTTCAAATCATAGAAAGTGAGAGTGTCAGTCCTCTTGTACTTAAGTCGGTATTGTGCCTTTTGTATTAAATTCGGATGCAATTTCTGTGTTTCATCGTCAATAAGAAGGTCCAAGGGATACAGTAAACCTGAAGTGAAGCATCGGAATCTAAAACTGGACTCACAGGATAGGTTCAAATCATAGAATGTTAAAGTATCAGTCCTCTTTTACTTAAGCCGGCATTGTGCCTTTTGTAATAAATTTGGATGAAATTTCTGTTTTTCATCGTCAATAAGAAGCTCCAAGGGATACAGTAAACTCGAAGTGAAGCATCGGAATCAAAAACTGGACTCACAGGAGGGGTTCAAATCATAGAAAGTTAAAGTGTCAGTCCTTTTTTTACTTAAGTCGGCATTGTGCCTTTTGTATTAAATTCCGATGCGATTTCGGAGTTTCATGGTCAATAAGAAGGTGCAATGTATACAGTAAACCTGAAGTGAAGCATCGGAATATAAAACTGGTCTCACAGGAGAGGTTCAAATCTTAGAAAGTGAGAGTGTCAGTCCTCTTGTACTGAAGTCGGCATTGAGCCATTTGTATTAAATTTGGATGCAATTTTTGTTTTTCATCGTCAATAAGAAGGTTCAAGGGATACAGTAAACCTGAAGTGAAGAATCGGAATCTAAAACTGGACTCACAGGAGATAGAGGCTCACTCCTCTTGTACTTAAGTCAGTATTGTGCCTTTTGTGTTAAATTCGGGTGCAATTTCTGTGTTTCTCCGTCAATAAGGAGGTCGAAGGGATAAAGTAAACCTGAAGTGAAGCATCGGAATCTAAAACTGGACTCACAGGAGAGGTTCAAATCATCGAAAGTTAGAGTGTCAGTCCTCTTTTTCTTAAGTCTGCATTGTCCCTTTTGTATTAAATTCCGATGCAATTTCTGTGTTCCATCGTTAATAAAAAGGTGCAAGGTATACATTAAACCTGATGTGAAGCATCGGAATCTAAAACTGGACTCACAGGAGATTTTCAAATCATAGAATGTTAGAGTGTCAGTCCTTCTGTACTTAAGTCAGCATTGTAACTTTTTAATTTAATTCCGATGCAATTTCTGTGTTTCATCGTCTATAAGAAGGTCCAAGGGATACAGTAATCCTGAAGTGAAGCATCGGAATCTAAAACTGGACTCACAGGAGAGTTTCAAATCATAGAAAGTGAGAGTGTCAGTCCTCTTTTACTTAAGTCGGTATTGTGCTTTTTGAATTTAATTCCGATGCAATTTCTGTGTTTCTTCGTCAATAAGAAGGTCCAAGGGATACAGTAATTCTGAAGTGAAGCATCGGAATCTAAAACTGGACTCACAGTAGAGGTTCTAATCATAGAAAGTGAGAGTGTCAGTCCTCTTGTACTTAAGTCGGCATTGTGCCATTTGTTTTCAATTCGGATGCAGTTTCTGTGTTTCATCGTCAATAAGGAGGTGCAAGGTAAACATTAAACCTGAAGTGAAGCATCGGAATCTGAAACTGGACTCACAGGAGAGGTTCAAATCATAGAAAGTGAGAGTGTCAGTCCTCTTGTACTTAAGTCGGTATTGTGCATTTTGTATTAAATTCGGATGCAATTTCTGTGTTTCATCATCAATAAGAAGGTCCAAGGGATACAGTAAACTTGAAGTGAAGCATCGGAATCTAAAACTGGACTCACAGGATAGGTTCAAATAATAGAATGTTACAGTATCAGTCCTCTTTTACTTAAGTCGGCATTGTGCCTTTTGTAATAAATTCGGATGAAATTTCTGTTTTTCATCGTCAATAAGAAGGTCCAAGGGATGCAGTAATCCTGAAGTGAAGCATCGGAATCTAAAACTGGACTCACAGGAGGGGTTCAAATCATAGAAAGTTAGAGTGTCAGTTCTTTTTTTACTGAAGTCGGCATTGTGCCTTTTGTATTAAATTCCGATGCGATTTCGGTCTTTCATCGTCAATCAGAAGGTGCAATGTATACAGTAAACCTGAAGTGAAGCATCGCAATCTAAAACTGGACTCACAGGAGAGATTCAAATCATAGAAAGTTAGAGTGTCACTCCTCTTGTACTTAAGTCGGTATTGTGCCTTTTGTAATAAATTCGGATGCAATTTCTGTGTTTCATCGTCAATAAGAAGGTCCAAGGGATACAGTAAACCTGAAGTGAAGCATCGGAATCTGAAACTGGACTCACAGGAGAGGTTCAAATCATCGAAAGTTAGAGTGTCAGTCCTCTTTTACTTACGTCGGCATTGTGAATTTTGAATGTAATTCCGATGCAATTTCTGTGTTTCATCGTCAATAAGAAGGTCCAAGGGATAAAGTAAACCTGAAGTCAAGCATCGGAATCTAAAACTGGACTCACAGGAGTTATTAAAATCATAGAAAGTGAGAGTGTCAGTCCTCTTTTACTTAAGTCCGCATTGTGCTTTTTGAATTTAATTCCGATGCAATTTCTGTGTTTCATCGTCAATAAGAAGGTCCAAGGGATACAGTAAACCTGAAGTGAAGCATCGGAATCTAAAACTGGACTCACAGGAGAGGTTCAAATTATAGAATGTTAGAGTATCAGTCCTCTTTTACTTATGTCGGCATTGTGCCTTTTGCAATAAATTCGGATGCAATTTCTGTTTTTCATCGTCAATAAGAATGTCCAAGGGATACAGTAATCCTGAAGTGAAGCATCGGAATCTAAAACTGGACTCAAAGGAGCGGTTCAAATCATAGAAAGTTAGAGTGTCAGTCCTTTTTTTCTTAAGTCGGCATTGTGCTTTTGTATTAAATTCCGATGCGATTTCTGTGTTTAATCGTCAGTAAGAAGGTGCAATGTATACAGTAAATCTGAAGTGAAGCATCGGAATCTAAAACTGGTCTCACAGGAGAGGTTCAAATCATAGAAAGTGAGAGTGTCAGTCCTCTTGTACTTAAGTCGGCATTGAGCCATTTGTATTAAATTCGGATGCAATTTCTGTGTTTCATCGTCAATAAGAAGGTCCAAGGGATACAGTAAAACTGAAGTGAAGCATGGGAATCTAAAAGTGGACCCACAGGAGAGGTTCAAATCATAGAAAGTGAGAGTGTCAGTCCTCTTGTAATTAAGACGGATTTATGCCATTTGTATTAAATTCGGATGCAATTTCTGTGTTTCATCGTCAATAAGACGGTCCAAGAGATACAGTAAACCTGAAGTGTAGCATCGGAATCTAAAACTGGACTCACAGGTGAGGTTCAAATCATAGAGAGTTAGAGACTCACTCCACTTGTACTTAAGTTATTATTGTGCCTTTTGTATTAAATTCGGGTGCAATTTCTGTGTTTCTTCGTCAATAAGGAGGTCGAAGGGATAAAGTAAACCTGAAGTGAAGCATCGGAATTTAAAACTGGACTCACAGGAGAGGTTCAAATCATCGAAAGTTAGAGTGTCAGTCCTCTTTTACTTAATTCGGCATTGTGCCTTTTGAATTTAATTCCGATGCAATTTTTGTGTTTCATCGACAATCAGAAGGTCCAAGAGATACAGTAAACCTGAAGTGAAGCATCGGAATCTAAAACTGGACTCACAGGAGAGGTTCAAATCATCGAAAGTTAGAGTGTCAGTCCTCTTTTACCTAAGTCGGCACTGTGCCTTTTGTATTAAATTCCGATGCAATATCTGTGTTTCATCGTCAATAAGGAGGTGCAAGGTAAACATTAAACTGGAAGTGAAGCATCGGAAACTAAAACTGGACTCACAGGAGAGGTTCACATCATAGAAAGTGAGAGTGTCAGTCCTCTTGTACTTAAGTCGGCATTGTGAAATTTGTATTGAATTCGGATGCAGTTTCTGTGTTTCATCGTCAATGAGAAGGTCCAAGGGATACAGTAATCCTGAAGTGAAGCATCGCAATCTAAAACTGGACTCACAGGATAGATTCGAATCATAGAAAGTTAGAGTGTCACTCCTCTTGTACTTAAGTCGGTATTGTGCCTTTTGTAATAAATTCGGATGCAATTTCTGTGTTTCATCGTCAATAAAAAGGTCCAAGGGATACACTAAACCTGAAGTGAAGCATCGGAATCTAAAACTGGACTCACAGGAGAGGTTCAAATCATCGAAAGTTAGAGTGTCAGTCCTCTTTTACTTAGGTCGGCATTGTGGATTTTGAATTTAATTCCGATGCAATTTCTGTGTTTCATCGTCAATAAGAAGGTCCAAGGGAAACAGTAAACCTGAAGTGAATCATCGGAATCTAAAACTGGACTCACAGGAGATATTCAAATCATAGAAAGTGAGAGTGTCAGTCCTCTTTTACTTAAGTCGGCATTGTGCTTTTTGAATTTAATTCCGATGCAATTTCTGTGTTTCATCGTCAATATGAAGGTCCAAGGGATACAGTAAACCTGAAGTGAAGCATCGGAATCTAAAAATGGACTCACAGGAGAGGTTCAAATCATAGAAAGTGAGAGTGTCAGTCCTCTTGCCTTATGTCGGCATTGTGCCATTTGTATTAAATTCGGATGCAGTTTCTGTGTTTCATCGTCAATAAAGAGGTCCAAGGGATACAGTAAACCTGAAGTGAAGCATCGGAATCTAAAATTGAACTCACAGGAGAGATTCAAATCATAGAAAGTTAGAGAGTCACTCCTCTTGTACTTAAGTCGGTATTGTGCCTTTCGTATTAAATTCGGATGCAATTTCTGTGTTTCATCGTCAATACGAAGGTCCAAGGGATACAGTAAACCAGAAGTGAAGCATCGGAATCTGAAGCTGGACTCACAGGAGAGGTTCAAATTATAGAATGTTAGAGTATCAGTCCTCTTTTACTTATGTCGGCATTGTGCCTTTTGCAATAAATTCGGATGCAATTTCTGTTTTTCATCGTCAATAAGAATGTCCAAGGGATACAGTAATCCTGAAGTGAAGCATCGGAATCTAAAACTGGACTCACAGGAGCGGTTCAAATCATAGAAAGTTAGAGTGTCAGTCCTTTTTTTACTTAAGTCGGCATTGTGCCTTTTGTATTAAATTCCAATGCGATTTCTGTGTTTCATCGTCAATAAGAAGGTGCAATGTATACAGTAAACCTGAAGTGAAGCATCGGAATCTGAAACTGGTCTCACAGGAGAGGTTCAAATCATTGAAAGTGAGAGTGTCAGTCCTCTTGTACTTAAGTCGGCATTGAACCATTTGTATTAAATTCGGATGCAATTTCTGTGTTTCATCGTTAGTAAGAAGGTCCAAGGGGTACAGTAAAACTGAGGTGAAGCATGGGAATCTAAAAGTGGACCCACAGGAGAGGTTCAAATCATAGAAAGTGAGAGTGTCAGTCCTCTTGTAATTAAGACGGATTTATGCCATTTGTATTAAATTCGGATGCAATTTCTGTGTTTCATCGTCAATAAGAAGGTAAAAGATATACAGTAAACCTGAAGTGAAGCATCGGAATCTAAAACTGGACTCACAGGAGGGGTTCAAATTATAGAGAGTTAGAGACTCACTCCTCTTGTACTTAAGTCGGTATTGTGCCTTTTGTATTAAATTCAAATGCAATTTCTGTGTTTCTTCGTCAATAAGAAGGTCCAAGGGATAAAGTAAACCTGAAGTGAAGAATCGGAATCTAAAACTGGACTCACAGGAGAGGTTCAAATCATCGAAAGTTAGTGTGTCAGTCCTCTTTTACTTAAGTCGGTATTGTGCCTTTTGTATTAAATTCCGATGCAATTTCTGTGTTTCATCGTCAACAAGAACCTGCAAGGTATACATTAAACCTGAAGTGAAGCATCGGAATCTAAAACTGGACTCACAGGAGAGGTTCAAATCAATGAAAGTTAGAATGTCAGTCCTTCTATACTTAAGTCGGCATTGTGAATTTTGAATTTAATTCCGATGCAATTTCTGTGTTTCATCGTCAATAAGAAGGTCTCAGGGATACAGTAAACCTGATGTGAATCATCGGAATCTAAAACTGGACTCACAAGAGATATTCAAATCATAAAAAGTGAGAGTGTCAGTCCTCTTCTACTTAAGTCGGCATTGTTCTTTTTGAATTTAACTCCGATGCAATTTCTGTGTTTCATCGTCAATGAGAAGGTCCAAGGGATACAGTAAACCTGAAGTGAAGCATCGGAATCTAAAACTGGACTCACAGGAGAGGTTCAAATCATAGAAAGTTAGAGTGTCAGTCCTCTTGTACTTAAGTCGGCATTGTGCCTTTTGAATTTAAGTCCGATGCAATTTCTGTGTTTCATCGTCAATAGGAAAGTCCAAGGGATACAGTAAACCTGAAGTGAAACATCGGAATCTAAAACAATACTCACAGGAGAGGTTCAAATAATTGAAAGTGAGAGTGTGAGTCCTCTTTTACTAAAGTCGGCATTGTGAATTTTGAATTTATTTCCGATGCAATTTCCGTGTTTCATCGTCAATAAGAAGGTCCAAGAGATACAGTGAACCTGAAGTGAAGCATCGGAATCTGAAACTGGACTCACAGGCGAGGTTCAAAACATAGAATGTTAGAGTATCAGTCCTCTTTTACTTAAGTCGGCATTTGGCCTTTTGTAATAAATTCGGATTCAATTTCTGTTTTTCATCGTCAATAAGAAGGTCCAAGGAATACAGTAATCCTGAAGTGAAGCATCGGAATCTAAAACTGGACTCACAGGAGCGGTTCAAATCATAGAAAGTTAGAGTGCCAGTCCTTTTTTTACTTAAGTCGGCATTGTGCATTTTGTATTAAACTCCGATGCGATTTCTGTGTTTCATCGTCAATAAGAAGGTGCAATGTATACAGTAAATCTGAAGTGAAGCATCGGAATCTAAAACTGGTCTCACAGGAGAGGTTCAAATCATAGAAAGTGAGAGTGTCAGTCCTCTTGTACTTAAGTCGGCATTGAGCCATTTGTATTAAATTCGGATGCAATTTCTGTGTTTCATCGTCAATAAGGAGGTCCAAGAGATACAATAACCTGAAGTGAAGCATCGGAATCTAAAACTGGACTCACAGGAGAAAGTTAGAGACTCACTCCTCTTGTACTTAAGTCGGTATTGTGCCTTTTGCATTAAATTCGGGTGCAATTTCTGTGTTTCTTCATCAATAAGAAGGTCCAAGGGATAAAGTAAACCTGAAGTGAAGCATCGGAATCTAATACTGGACTCACAGGAGAGGTTCAAATCATTGAAAGTTAGAGTGTCAGTCCTCTTTTACTTAAGTCAGCATTGTGCCTTTTGAATTAAAATCCGATGCAATTTTTGTGTTTCATCGACAATAAGAAGGTCCAAGAGATACAGTAAACATCAAGTGAAGCATCGGAATCTAAAACTTGACTCACAGGAGAGGTTCAAATCATAGAAAGTGAGAGTGTCAGTCCTCATGTACTTAAGACGGCATTGTGCCATTTGTATTAAATTCGGATGCAATTTCTGTGTTTCATCGTCAATAAGAAGGTCCAAGGGATACAGTAAACCTGAAGTGTAGCATCGGAATCTAAAACTAGACTCACAAGAGAGGTTCAAATCATAGAAAGCGAGAGTGTCAGTCCTCTTGTACTTAAGTCGGCATTGTGCCATTTGTATTAAAGTCGGATGCAATTTCTGTGTTTCATCGTCAATAAGAAGGTCAAGGAATACAGTAAACCTGAAGTGAAGCATCAGAATCTAAAACTGGACTCACAGGAGAGGTTCAAATCATCGAAAGTTAGAGTGTCTGTCCTCTTTTACTTAAGTCGGCATTGTGCCTTTTGTATAAAATTCCGATGCAATATCTGTGTTTCATCGTCAATAAGAAGGTGCAAGGTATACATTAAACCTGAAGTGCAGCATCGGAATCTAAAACTGGACTCACAGGAGAGGTTCAAATCATAGAAAGTGAGAGTGTCAGTCCTCTTGTACTTAAGTCGGCATTGTGCCTTTTGTATTAAATTCGGATGCAATTTCTGTGTTTCATCGACAATAAGAAGGTCCAAGGGATACAGTAAACCTGAAGTGAAGCATCGGAATCTAAAACTGGAGTCACAGGAGAGATACAAATCATAGAAAGTTAGAGTGTCACTCCTCTTGTACTTAAGTCGGTATTGTGCCTTTTGTATTAAATTCGGATGCAATTTCTGTGTTTCATCGTCAATAAGAAGGCCCAAGGGATACAGTAAACCTTAAGTGAAGCATCGGAATTTGAAACTGGACTCACAGGAGAGGTTCAAATCATAGAGTGTAAGAGTATCAGTCCTCTTTTCCTTAAGTCGCATTGTGCCTTTTGTATTAAATTCGGATACAATTTCTCTGTTTCATCGTCAATAAGAAGGTCCAAGGGGTACAGTAATCCTGAAGTGAAGCATCGGAATTTAAAACTGGACTCACAGGAGAGGTTCAAATCATAGAAAGTTAGGGTGTCAGTCCTCTTGTTCTTAAGTCGGCATTGTGGCTTTTGAATTTAATTCCGATGCAATTTCTGTGTTTCATCGTCAATAAGAAGGTCCAAGGAATACAGTAAACCTGAAGTGAAACATCGGAATCCAAAACTGGACTCACAATAGAGGTTCATATCATAGAAAGTGAGAGCGTCAGTCCTCTTGTACTTAAGTCGGTATTGTGCCTTTTGAATTTAATTCCGATGCAATTTCTGAGTTTCATCGTCAATGAGAAGGTCCAAGAGATACAGTAAACCTGAAGTGAAGCATCGGAATCTAAAACTGGGCTCACAGGAGACGTTCAAATCATAGAAAGTTAGAGTGTCAGTCCTCTTGTACTTAAGTCGGCATTGTGATATTTGTATTAAATTCGGATGCACTTTCTGTGTTTCATTGTGAATAATAAGGTCCAAGGTCCACAGTTAACCTTAAGTGAAGCATCGGAATCTAAAACTGGACTCACAGGAGAGGTTCAAATCATCGAAAGTTAGAGTGGCAGTCCTCTTTTACTTAAGTCGGCATTGTGCCTTTTGTATTAAATTCCGATGCAAATTCTGTGTTTCATCGTCAATAAGAAGGTGAAAGGTATACATTAAACCTGAAGTGAAGCATCGGAATCTAAAACTGGATTCACAGGAAAGGTTCAAATCATAGAAAGTTAGAGTGTCAGTCCTTCTGTACTTAAGTCGGCATTGTGCCTTTTGAATTTAATTACGATGCAATTTCTGTGTTTCATCGTCAATAAGAAGGTACAAGGGAAACAGTAAACCTGAAATGAAGCGTCGGAATCTAAAACTGGACTCACAGGAGAGGTTCAAATCATAGAAAGTTAGAGACTCACTCCTATTGTACTTAAGTCGGTATTGTGCCTTTTGTATTAAATTCGGATGCAATTTCTGTGTTTCATCGTCAATAAGAAGGTCCAATTGATACAGTAAACCTGAGGTGAAGCAGCGGAATCTAAAACTTGACTCACAGGAGAGGTTCAAATCATAGAAAGTTAGAATGTCAGTCCTCTTGTACTTAAGTCGGCATTATGCCATTTGTATTAAATTCGGATGCAATTTCTGTGTTTCATCGTCAATAAGAAGGTCCAAGGGATACAGTAAACCTGAAGTGATGCATCGGAATCTAAAACTGGACTCACAGGAGAGGTTCAAATCGTAGAAAGTGAGAGTGTCTGTCATATTTTACTTAAGTCGGCATTGTGCCATTTGTATTAAATTCGGATCCAATTTCTGTGTACCGACGTCGATAAGAAGGTGCAAGGTATACAGTAAACCTGAAGTGAAGCATCGGAATCTAAAACTGGACTCACAGGAGAGGTTCAAACCATAGAAAGTTAGAGTGTCAGTCCTTCTGTACTTAAGTCGGCATTGTGCCTTTTGAATTTAATTCCGATGCAATTTCTGTCCTTCATCGTCAATAAGAAGGTCCAAGGGATACAGTAAACCTGAAGTGAAGCAACGGAATCTAAAACTGGACTCACAGGAGAGGTTCAAATCATAGAAAGTGAGAGTGTCAGTCCTCTTTTACTTAAGACGGCATTATGATTTTTGAATTTAATTCCGATGCATTTTCTGTGTTTCATCGTCAATAAGAAGGTCCAAGGAATACAGTAAACCTGATGTGAAGCATCGGAATCTAAAACTGGACCCACAGGAGAGGTTCAAATCATAGAAAGTGAGAGTGTCAGTCCTCTTGTACTTAGGTCGGCATTGAGCCATTTGTATTAAATTCGGAAGCAATTTCTGTGTTTCATCGACAACAAGAAGGTCCAAGGGATACAGTAAACCTGATGTGAAGCATCGGAATCTAAAACTCGACTCACAGGAGAGGTTCAAATCATAGAAAGTGAGAGTGTCAGTCCACTTGTACTTAAGTCGGCATTGTGCCTTTTGAATTTAATTCCGATGCAATTTCTGTGTTTCATCGTCAATAAGAAGGTCCAAGGGATACAGTAAACCTGAAGTGAAGCATGGGAATCTAAAACTGGACTCACAGGAGAGGATCAAACCATAGAAAGTGAGAGTGTCAGTCCTCTTGTACTTAAGTCGGCATTGTGCCATTTGTAATAATTCGGATGCAATTTCTGTGTTTCATCGTCAATAAGAAGGTCCAAGGGATACAGTAAACCTGAAGTGAAGCATCAAAATCTAAAACTGGACTCAGAGGAGGGGTTCCAATCATAGAGAGTTAGAAGGTCACTCCTCTTGTACTTAAGTCGGCATTTTGCCTTTTGTATAAAACTCGGATGCAAACTCTGTGTTTCATCGTCAATATGAAGGTCCAAGGGATACAGTAAACCTGAAGTGAAGCATCGGAATCTAAAACTGGACTCACAGGAGAGGTTCAAATCATAGAAAGTTAGAGTGTCAGTTCTCTTGTACTTAAGTCGGCATTGTGTCTTTTGAATTTAATTCCGATGCAATTTCTGTGCTTCATCGTCAATAAGAAGGTCCAAGGGATACAGTAAACCTGAAGAGAAACGTCGGAATCTAAAACTGGACTAACAGGAGAGGTTCAAATCATAGAAATTGAGAGTGTCAGTCCTCTTTTACTTAAGTTGGCATTGTGCCTGTTGAATTTAATTCCGATGCAATTTCTGTGTTTCATCGTCTATCGGAAGGTGCAAGGTATACAGTAAACCTGAAGTGAAGCATCAAAATCCAAAACTGGACTCAAAGGACAGGTTCAAATCATGGAATGTGAGAGTGTCAGTCATCTTGTACTTAGGTCGGCATTGTGCCATTTGTATTAAATTCGGATGCAATATCTGTGTTTCACCGTCAATACGAAGGTCCAAGGGATACCGTAAACCTGAAGTGAAGCATCGGAATCTGAAACTGGACTCACAGGAGAGATTCAAATCATAGAAAAACAGATTGTCAGTCCTATTTTACTTAAGTCGGCATTGTGCTTTTTCAATTTAATTCCGATGCAATTTCTGTGTTTCATCGTCAATAAGAAGGTCCAAGGGATACAGTAAACCTGAAGTGAAACATCGGAATCTAAAACTGGACTCACAGGAGAGAATCAAATCATAGAAAGTTAGAGAGTGACTCCTCTTGTACTTAAGTCGGTATTGTGCCTTTTGTATTAAATTCGGATGCAATTTCTGTGTTTCATCGTCAACAAGAAGGTCCAAGGGATACAGTAAACCGGAAGTGAAGCATCAGAATCTAAAACTGGACTCACAGGAGAGGTTCAAATCATAGAGAGTTAGAAGGTCACTCCTCTTGTACTTAAGTCGGCATTGTGATTTTTGAATTTAATTCCGATGCAATTTCTGTGTTTCATCGTCAATAAGAAGGCCCAAGGGATACAGTAAACCTGAAGTGAAACGTTGGAATCTAAAACTGGACTAACAGGAGAGGTTCAAATCATAGATAGTGAGAGTGTCAGTCCTCTTTTACTTAAGTCGGCATTGTCCCTTTTGAATTTAATTCCGATGCAATTTTTGTGTTTCGACGACAATAAGAAAGTCCAAGAGATACAGTAAACCTGAAGTGAAGCATCGGAATCTAAAACTGGACTCACAGGAGACATTCAGATCATAGAAAGTGAGAGTGTCAGTCCACTTGTACTTAGGTCGGCATAGTGCCATTTGTATTAAATTCGGATGCAATTTCTGTGTTTCATCGTCAATAAGAAGGTTTAAGGGATACAGTAAACCTTAATTGAAGCATCGGAATCTAAAAATGGACTCACAGGAGAGGTTCAAATCATAGATAGTTAGTGTGTCAGCCCTCTTGTACTTTAGTCGGCACTTTGCCTTTTGTATAAAATTCGGATGCAAACTCTGTGTTTCATCGTCAATATGAAGGTGCAAGGTATACAGTAAACCTGAAGTGAAGCATCAAAATCTAAAACTGAACTGAAAGGACAGGTTCAAATCATGGAATGTGAGAGTGTCAGTCTTCTTGTACTTAGGTCGGCATTGTGCCATTTGTATTAAATTCGGATGCAATTTCAGTGTTTCACCGTCAATAAGAAGGTCCAAGGGATACAGTAAACCTGAAGTGAAGCATCGGAATCTGAAACTGCACTCACCGGAATGATTCGAAACATAGATAGTTAGAGTGTCACTCCTCTTGTACTGAAGTCGGAATTGTGCCTTTTGTATTAAATTCGGATGCAATTTCTGTGTTTCATCGTCAATAAGAAGGTTTAAGGGATACCGTAAACCTTAAGTGAAGCATCGGAATCTAAAAATGGACTCACAGGAGAGGTTCAAATCATAGATAGTTAGTGTGTCAGCCCTCTTGTACTTTAGTCGGCACTTTGCCTTTTGTATAAAATTCGGATGCAAACTCTGTGTTTCATCGTCAATAAGAAGGTCCAAAGGATACAGTAAACCTGAAGTGAAACGTCGGAATCTAAAACTGGACTAACAGGAGAGGTTCAAATCATAGAAAGTGAGAGTGTCAGTCCTCTTTTACTTAAGTCGGCATTGTGCCTTTTGAATTTAATTCCGATGCAATTTTTGTGTTTCGACGACAATAAGAAGGTCCAAGAGATACAGTAAACCTGAAGTGAAGCATCGGAATCTAAAACTAAACTCACAGGAGAGGTTCAAATCATAGAAAGTGAGAGTGTCAGTATTCTTGTACTTAAGTCGGTATTGTGCCTTTTGAATTTAATGCCGATGCAGTTTCTGTGTTTCATCGTCAATCGGACGGTGCAAGGTATACTGTAAACCTGAAGTGAAGCACCAAAATCTAAAACTGATCTCAAAGGACAGATTCAAATCATGGAATGTGAGAGTGTCAGTCCTCTTGTACTTAGGTCGGCATTGTGCCATTTGTATTAAATTCGGATGCAATTTCTGTGTTTCACCGTCAATAAGAAGGTCCAAGGGATACAGTAAACCTGAAGTGAAGCATCGGAATCTAAAACTGGACTCACAGGAGAGGTTCAAATCAATTAAAGTTAGTGTGTCAGCCCTCTTGTACTTTAGTCGGCACTTTGCCTTTTGTATAAAATTCGGATGCAAACTCTGTGTTCCATCGTCAATATGAAGGTCCAAGGGATACAGTAAACCTGAAGTGAAGCATCGGAATCTAAAACTGGACTCACAGGAGAGGTTCAAATCATAGAAAGTTAGAGTGTCTGTTCCCTTGTACTTAAGTCGGCATTGTGCCTTTTGAATTTAATTCCGATGCAAATTCTGTGTTTCATCGTCAATAAGAAGGTCCAAGGGATACAGTAAACCTGAAGTGAAACATCGGAATCTAAAATTGGACTCACAGGAGAGGTTCAAATCATAGAAAGTGAGAGTGTCAGTCCACTTCTACTTAAGTCGGCATTGGGCCTTCTGATATTAATTCCGATGCAATTTTTGTGTTTCATCGACAATGAGAAGGTCCAAGAGATACAGTAAACCTGAAGTGAAGCATCGGAATCTAAAACTGGACTTACAGGAGATGTTCAAATCATCGAAAGTTAGAGTGTCAGTCCTCTATTACTTAAGTCGGCATTGTGCCTTTTGTATTAAATTCCGATGCAATTTCTGTGTTTCATCGTTAATAAGAAGGTGCAAGGTACTCATTAAACCTGAAGTGAAGCATCGGAATCTAAAACTGGACTCACAGGAGAGGTTCAAATCATAGAAAGTGAGAGTGTCAGTCCTCTTGTCCTTAAGTCGGCATTGTGCCATTTGTATTTAATTCGGATGCAATTTCTGTGTTTCATCGTCAATAAGAAGGTCGAAGGGATACAGTAAACCTGAAGTGAAGCATCGGTATCTAGAACTGGACCCACAGGAGAGGTTCAAATCATAGAAAGTGAGAGTGTCAGTCCTCTTTTAGTTAAATCGGCATTGTGCTTTTGAATTTAATTCCGGTGCAAATTTTGTGTTTCATCGACAATAAGAAGGTCCAAGTGATACAGTAAAACTGAAGTGAAGCATCGGAATCTAAAACTGGACTCACAGGAGAGGTTCAAATCATAGAAAGTGAGAGTGTCAGTCCGCTTGTACTTAAGTCGGCATTGTGCCATTTGTATTGAATTCAGATGCAATTTCTGTGTTTCATCATCAATAAGAAGGTCCTAGGGATACAGTAAACCTGAAGTGAAGCATCGGAATGTAAAACTGGACTCACAGGAGAGGTTCAAATCATCGAAAGTTAGTGTGTCAGTCCTCTTTTACTTAAGTCGGCATTGTGCCTTTTGTATTAAATTCCGATGCAATTTCTGTGTTCCATCGTTAATAAGAAGGTGCATGGTATACATTAAACCTTATGTGAAGCATCGGAATATAAAACTGGAGTCACAGGAGAGGTTCAAATCACATAAAGTGAGAGTGTCAGTCCTCTTGTACCTAAGTCGGCATTGTGCCATTTGTATTGAATTCGGATGCAGTTTCTGTGTTTCATCGTCAATAAGAAGGTCAAAGGGATACAGTAAACCTGAAGTGAAGCATCGCAATCTAAAACTGGACTCACAGGAGAGATTCAAATCATAGAAAGTAAGAGTGTCACTCCTCTTGTACTTAAGTCGGTATTGTGCCTTTTGTATTAAATTCGGATGCAATTTCTGTGTTTCATCGTCAATAAGAAGGTCCAAGGGATACAGTAACCCTGAAGTGAAGCATCGGAATATGAAACTGGACTCACAGGAGAGGTTCAAATCATAGAATGTTAGAGTATCAGTCCCCTTTTACTTAAGTCGGCATTGTGCCTTTTGTAATAAATTCGGATGCAATTTCTGTTTTTCATCGTCAATAAGAAGGTCCAAGGGATACAGTAATCATGAAGTGAAGCATCGGAATCTAAAACTGGTCTCACAGGAGAGGTTCAAATCATAGAAAGTGAGAGTGTCAGTCCTCTTGTTCTGAAGTCGGCATTGAGCCATTTGTATAAAATTCGGACGCAATTTCTGTGTTTCATCGTAAATAAAGAGGTCCAAGGGATACAGTAAACCTGAAGTGAAGCATCGGAATCTAAAACTGGACTCACAGGAGAAAGTTAGAGACTCACTCCTCTTTTACTTAAGTCGGTATTGTGCCTTTTGTATTAAATTGGGGTGCAATTTCTGTTTTTCTTCGTCAATAAGAAGGTCCAAGGGATAAAGTAAACCTGAAGTGAATCATCGGAATCTGAAACTGGACTCACAGGAGAAGTTCAAACAATCGAAAGTTAGAGTGTCAGCCCTCTTTCACTTAAGTCGGCATTGGGCCTTTTGAATTTAATTCCGATGTAATTTTTGTGTTTCATCGACAATAAGAAGGTCCAAGAGATACAGTGAACCTGAAGTGAAGCATCGGAATCTAAAACTGGACACACAGGAGAGGTTCAAATCATAGAAAGTGAGAGTGTCAGTCCCCTTGTACTTAAGTCGGCATTGTGCCATTTGTATTAAATTCGGGTGCAATTTCTGTGTTTAATCGTCAATAAGAAGGTCCAAGGGATACAGTAAACCTGAAGTGAAGCATCGGAATCTAAAATTGGACTCACAGGAGAGGTGCAAATCATCGAAAGTTAGAAAGTCTGTCCTCTTTTACTTAAGTCGGCATTGTGCATTTTGTATTAAATTCCGATGCAATATCTGTGTTTCATCGTCAATAAGAAGGTGCAAGGTATACATTAAACCTCAAGTGAAGCATCGGAATCTAAAACTGGACTCACAGGAGAGGTTCAAATCATAGAAAGTTAGAGTGTCTGTCCTCTTTTACTTAAGTCGGCATTGTGCATTTTGTATTAAATTCCGATGCAATATCTGTGTTTCATCGTCAATAAGAAGGTGCAAGGTATACATTAAACCTGAAGTGAAGCATCGGAATCTAAAACTGGACTCACAGGAGAGGTTCAAATCATAGAAAGTGAGAATGTCAGTCCTCTTGTACTTAAGTCGGCATTGTGACTTTTGTGTTAAATTCGGATGCAATTTCTGTTATTCATCGTCAATAAGAAGGTGCAAGGTATACAGTGAACCAGAAGTGAAGCATCGGAATCTAAAACTGGACTCACAGGAGAGGTTCAAATCATAGAAAGTGAGAATGTCAGTCCTCTTCTACTTAAGTCGGCATTGTGCCTTTTGAATTTAGTACCGATGCAATTTCTGTCTTTCATCGTCAATAAGAAGGTCCAAAGGATACAGTAAACCTGAAGTGAAGCATCGGAATCTAAAACTGGACTCACAGGAGTGGTTCAAATCATAGAAAGTAAGAGACTTACTCCTCTTGTACTTAAGTCGGTATTGTGCCTTTTGTATTAAATTCGGATGCAATTTCTGTGTTTCAACGTCAATAAGAAGGTCCAAGGGATACAGTAAACCTGATGTGAAGCATCGGAATCTAAATCTAAACTCACAGGAGAGGTTCAAATCATAGAAAGTGAGAGTGTCAGTCCTCTTGTCCTTAAGACGGCATTGTGCCATTTGTATTAAATTCGGATGCAATTTCTGTGTTTCATCGTCAATAAGAAGGTCGAAGGGATACAGTAAACCTGAAGTGAAGCATCGGAATCTAGAACTGGACTCACAGGAGAGGTTCAAATCATAGAAAGTGAGAGTGTCAGTCCTCTTTTAGTTAAATCGGCATTGTGCTTTTGAATTTAATTCCGGTGCAAATTTTGTGTTTCATCGACAATACGAAGGTCCAAGTGATACAGTAAAACTGAAGTGAAGCATCGGAATCTAAAACTGGACTCACAGGAGAGGTTCAAATCATAGAAAGTGAGAGTGTCAGTCCTCTTTTACCTAAGTCGGCAGTGTGCCATTTGTATTAAATTCAGATGCAATTTCTGTGTTTCATCATCAATAAGATGATCCTAGGGATACAGTAAACCTGAAGTGAAGCATCGGAATGTAAAACTGGACTCACAGGAGAGGTTCAAATCATCGAAAGTTAGAGTGTCAGTCCTCTTTTACTTAAGTCGGCATTGTGCCTTTTGTATTAAATTCCGATGCAATTTCTGTGTTCCATCGTTAATAAGAAGGTGCATGGTATACATTAAACCTGATGTGAAATATCGGAATATAAAACTGGAGTCACAGGAGAGGTTCAAATCATAGAAAGTTAGAGTGTCAGTCCTTCTGTACTTAAGTCGGCATTGTGCCTTTTGAACTTAATTCCGATGCAATTTCTGTGTTTCATCGTCAATAAGAAGGTCCAAAGGATTCAGTAAACCTGAAGTAAAGCATTTGAATCTAAAACTGGACTCACAGGTGAGTTTCAAATCATAGAAAGTGAGAGTGTCAGTCCTCTTTTACTTAAGTCGGTATTGTGCTTTTTGAATTTAATTCCGATGCAATTTCTGTGTTTCATCGTCAATAAGAAGGTCCAAGGGATACAGTAAACCTGAAGTGAAGCATCGGAATCTAAAACTGGACTCACAGGAGAGGTTCAAATCATAGAAAGTGAGAGTGTCAGTCCTCTTGTACCTAAGTCGGCATTGTGCCATTTGTATTGAATTCCCATGCAGTTTCTGTGTTTCATCGTCAATAAGAAGGTCAAAGGGATACAGTAAACCTGAAGTGAAGCATCGCAATCTAAAACTGGACTCACAGGAGAGATTCAAATCATAGAAAGTAAGAGTGTCACTCCTCTTGTACTTAAGTCGGTATTGCGCCTTTTGTATTAAATTCGGATGCAATTTCTGTGTTTCATCGTCAATAAGAAGGTCCAAGGGATAAAGTAACCCTGAAGTGAAGCATCGGAATATGAAACTGGCCTCACAGGAGAGGTTCAAATCATAGAATGTTAGAGTATCAGTCCCCTTTTACTTAAGTCGGCATTGTGCCTTTTGTAATAAATTCGGATGCAATTTCTGATTTTCATCGTCAATAAGAAGGTCCAAGGGATACAGTAATCCTGAAGTGAAGCATCGGAATCTAAAACTGGTCTCACAGGAGAGGTTCAAATCATAGAAAGTGAGAGTGTCAGTCCTCTTGTACTGAAGTCGGCATTGAGCCATTTGTATAAAATTCGGATGCAATTTCTGTGTTTCACCGTCAATAAGAAGGTCCAAGGGATACAGTAAACCTGAAGTGAAGCATCGGAATCTAAAACTGGACTCACAGGAGAGGTTCAAATCATAGAAAGTTAGTGTGTCAGCCCTCTTGTACTTTAGTCGGCACTTTGCCTTTTGTATAAAATTCGGATGCAAATTCTGTGTTTCATCGTCAATATGAAGGTCCAAGGGATACAGTAAACCTGAAGTGAAGCATCGGAATCTAAAACTGGACTCACAGGAGAGGTTCAAATCATAGAAAGTTAGAGTGTCTGTTCCCTTGTACTTAAGTCGGCATTGTGCCTTTTGAATTTAATTCCGATGCAAATTCTGTGTTTCATCGTCAATAAGAAGGTCCAAGGGATACAGTAAACCTGAAGTGAAACATCGGAATCTAAAATTGGACTCACAGGAGAGGTTCAAATCATAGAAAGTGAGAGTGTCAGTCCACTTCTACTTAAGTCGGCATTGTGCCTTCTGAAATTAATTCCGATGCAATTTTTGTGTTTCATCGACAATGAGAAGGTCCAAGAGATACAGTAAACCTGAAGTGAAGCATCGGAATCTAAAACTGGACTCACAGGAGAGGTTCAAATCATAGAAAGTGAGAGTGTCAGTCCTCTTTTACCTAAGTCGGCAGTGTGCCATTTGTATTAAATTCAGATGCAATTTCTGTGTTTCATCATCAATAAGATGATCCTAGGGATACAGTAAACCTGAAGTGAAGCATCGGAATGTAAAACTGGACTCACAGGAGAGGTTCAAATCATCGAAAGTTAGAGTGTCAGTCCTCTTTTACTTAAGTCGGCATTGTGCCTTTTGTATTAAATTCCGATGCAATTTCTGTGTTCCATCGTTAATAAGAAGGTGCATGGTATACATTAAACCTGATGTGAAATATCGGAATATAAAACTGGAGTCACAGGAGAGGTTCAAATCATAGAAAGTTAGAGTGTCAGTCCTTCTGTACTTAAGTCGGCATTGTGCCTTTTGAACTTAATTCCGATGCAATTTCTGTGTTTCATCGTCAATAAGAAGGTCCAAAGGATTCAGTAAACCTGAAGTAAAGCATTTGAATCTAAAACTGGACTCACAGGTGAGTTTCAAATCATAGAAAGTGAGAGTGTCAGTCCTCTTTTACTTAAGTCGGTATTGTGCTTTTTGAATTTAATTCCGATGCAATTTCTGTGTTTCATCGTCAATAAGAAGGTCCAAGGGATACAGTAAACCTGAAGTGAAGCATCGGAATCTAAAACTGGACTCACAGGAGAGGTTCAAATCATAGAAAGTGAGAGTGTCAGTCCTCTTGTACCTAAGTCGGCATTGTGCCATTTGTATTGAATTCCCATGCAGTTTCTGTGTTTCATCGTCAATAAGAAGGTCAAAGGGATACAGTAAACCTGAAGTGAAGCATCGCAATCTAAAACTGGACTCACAGGAGAGATTCAAATCATAGAAAGTAAGAGTGTCACTCCTCTTGTACTTAAGTCGGTATTGCGCCTTTTGTATTAAATTCGGATGCAATTTCTGTGTTTCATCGTCAATAAGAAGGTCCAAGGGATAAAGTAACCCTGAAGTGAAGCATCGGAATATGAAACTGGCCTCACAGGAGAGGTTCAAATCATAGAATGTTAGAGTATCAGTCCCCTTTTACTTAAGTCGGCATTGTGCCTTTTGTAATAAATTTGGATGCAATTTCTGATTTTCATCGTCAATAAGAAGGTCCAAGGGATACAGTAATCCTGAAGTGAAGCATCGGAATCTAAAACTGGTCTCACAGGAGAGGTTCAAATCATAGAAAGTGAGAGTGTCAGTCCTCTTGTACTGAAGTCGGCATTGAGCCATTTGTATAAAATTCGGATGCAATTTCTGTGTTTCACCGTCAATAAGAAGGTCCAAGGGATACAGTAAACCTGAAGTGAAGCATCGGAATCTAAAACTGGACTCACAGGAGAGGTTCAAATCATAGAAAGTTAGTGTGTCAGCCCTCTTGTACTTTAGTCGGCACTTTGCCTTTTGTATAAAATTCGGATGCAAATTCTGTGTTTCATCGTCAATATGAAGGTCCAAGGGATACAGTAAACCTGAAGTGAAGCATCGGAATCTAAAACTGGACTCACAGGAGAGGTTCAAATCATAGAAAGTTAGAGTGTCTGTTCCCTTGTACTTAAGTCGGCATTGTGCCTTTTGAATTTAATTCCGATGCAAATTCTGTGTTTCATCGTCAATAAGAAGGTCCAAGGGATACAGTAAACCTGAAGTGAAACATCGGAATCTAAAACTGGACTCACAGGAGAGGTTCAAATCATAGAAAGTGAGAGTGTCAGTCCACTTCTACTTAAGTCGGCATTGTGCCTTCTGAAATTAATTCCGATGCAATTTTTGTGTTTCATCGACAATGAGAAGGTCCAAGAGATACAGTAAACCTGAAGTGAAGCATCGGAATCTAAAACTGGACTTACAGGAGATGTTCAAATCATCGAAAGTTAGAGTGTCAGTCCTCTATTACTTAAGTCGGCATTGTGCCTTTTGTATTAAATTCCGATGCAATTTCTGTGTTTCATCGTTAATAAGAAGGTGCAAGGTACTCATTAAACCTGAAGTGAAGCATCGGAATCTAAAAATGGACTCACAGGAGAGGTTCAAATCATAGAAAGTGAGAGTGTCAGTCCTCTTGTACTGAAGTCGGCATTGAGCCATTTGTATAAAATTCGGACGCAATTTCTGTGTTTCATCGTAAATAAGGAGGTCCAAGGGATACAGTAAACCTGAAGTGAAGCATCGGAATCTAAAACTTGACTCACAGGAGAAAGTTAGAGACTCACTCCTCTTTTACTTAAGTCGGTATTGTGCCTTTTGTATTAAATTGGGGTGCAATTTCTGTTTTTCTTCGTCAATAAGAAGGTCCAAAGGATAAAGTAAACCTGAAGTGAATCATCGGAATCTGAAACTGGACTCACAGGAGAAGTTCAAACAATCGAAAGTTACAGTGTCAGCCCCCTTTCACTTAAGTCGGCATTGGGCCTTTTGAATTTAATTCCGATGTAATTTTTGTGTTTCATCGACAATAAGAAGGACCAAGAGATACAGTGAACCTGAAGTGAAGCATCGGAATCTAAAACTGGACACACAGGAGAGGTTCAAATCATAGAAAGTGAGAGTGTCAGTCCCCTTGTACTTAAGTCGGCATTGTGCCATTTGTATTAAATTCGGATGCAATTTCTGTGTTTAATCGTCAATAAGAAGGTCCAAGGTATACAGTAAACCTGAAGTGAAGCATCGGAATCTAAAATTGGACTCACAGGAGAGGTTCAAATCATCGAAAGTTAGAGAGTCTGTCCTCTTTTACTTAAGTCGGCATTGTGCATTTTGTATTAAATTCCGATGCAATATCTGTGTTTCATCGTCAATAAGAAGGTGCAAGGTATACATTAAACCTGAAGTGAAGCATCGGAATCTAAAACTGGACTCACAGGAGAGGTTCAAATCATAGAAAGTTAGAGTGTCTGTCCTCTTTTACTTAAGTCGGCATTGTGCATTTTGTATTAAATTCCGATGCAATATCTGTGTTTCATCGTCAATAAGAAGGTGCAAGGTATACATTAAACCTGAAGTGAAGCATCGGAATCTAAAACTAAACTCACAGGAGAGGTTCAAATCATAGAAAGTGAGAATGTCAGTCCTCTTGTACTTAAGTCGGCATTGTGACTTTTGTGTTAAATTCGGATGCAATTTCTGTTATTCATCGTCAATAAGAAGGTGCAAGGTATACAGTGAACCAGAAGTGAAGCATCGGAATCTAAAACTGGACTCACAGGAGAGAATCAAATCATAGAAAGTGAGAATGTCAGTCCTCTTCTACTTAAGTCGGCATTGTGCCTTTTGAATTTAGTACCGATGCAAATTCTGTCTTTCATCGTCAATAAGAAGGTCCAAAGGATACAGTAAACCTGAAGTGAAGCATCGGAATCTAAAACTGGACTCACAGGAGTGGTTCAAATCATAGAAAGTAAGAGACTTACTCCTCTTGTACTTAAGTCGGTATTGTGCCTTTTGTATTAAATTCGGATGCAATTTCTGTGTTTCAACGTCAATAAGAAGGTCCAAGGGATACAGTAAACCTGATGTGAAGCATCGGAATCTAAATCTAAACTCACAGGAGAGGTTCAAATCATAGAAAGTGAGAGTGTCAGTCCTCTTGTCCTTAAGACGGCATTGTGCCATTTGTATTAAATTCGGATGCAATTTCTGTGTTTCATCGTCAATAAGAAGGTCGAAGGGATACAGTAAACCTGAAGTGAAGCATCGGAATCTAGAACTGGACTCACAGGAGAGGTTCAAATCATAGAAAGTGAGAGTGTCAGTCCTCTTTTAGTTAAATCGGCATTGTGCTTTTGAATTTAATTCCGGTGCAAATTTTGTGTTTCATCGACAATAAGAAGGTCCAAGTGATACAGTGAAACTGAAGTGAAGCATCGGAATCTAAAACTGGACTCACAGGAGAGGTTCAAATCATAGAAAGTGAGAGTGTCAGTCCTCTTCTACCTAAGTCGGCAGTGTGCCATTTGTATTAAATTCAGATGCAATTTCTGTGTTTCATCATCAATAAGATGATCCTAGGGATACAGTAAACCTGAAGTGAAGCATCGGAATGTAAAACTGGACTCACAGGAGAGGTTCAAATCATCGAAAGTTAGAGTGTCAGTCCTCTTTTACTTAAGTCGGCATTGTGCCTTTTGTATTAAATTCCGATGCAATTTCTGTGTTCCATCGTTAATAAGAAGGTGCATGGTATACATTAAACCTGATGTGAAATATCGGAATATAAAACTGGAGTCACAGGAGAGGTTCAAATCATAGAAAGTTAGAGTGTCAGTCCTTCTGTACTTAAGTCGGCATTGTGCCTTTTGAACTTAATTCCGATGCAATTTCTGTGTTTCATCGTCAATAAGAAGGTCCAAAGGATTCAGTAAACCTGAAGTAAAGCATTTGAATCTAAAACTGGACTCACAGGTGAGTTTCAAATCATAGAAAGTGAGAGTGTCAGTCCTCTTTTACTTAAGTCGGTATTGTGCTTTTTGAATTTAATTCCGATGCAATTTCTGTGTTTCATCGTCAATAAGAAGGTCCAAGGGATACAGTAAACCTGAAGTGAAGCATCGGAATCTAAAACTGGACTCACAGGAGAGGTTCAAATCATAGAAAGTGAGAGTGTCAGTCCTCTTGTACCTAAGTCGGCATTGTGCCATTTGTATTGAATTCCCATGCAGTTTCTGTGTTTCATCGTCAATAAGAAGGTCAAAGGGATACAGTAAACCTGAAGTGAAGCATCGCAATCTAAAACTGGACTCACAGGAGAGATTCAAATCATAGAAAGTAAGAGTGTCACTCCTCTTGTACTTAAGTCGGTATTGCGCCTTTTGTATTAAATTCGGAGTCAATTTCTGTGTTTCATCGTCAATAAGAAGGTCCAAGGGATACAGTAACCCTGAAGTGAAGCATCGGAATATGAAACTGGCCTCACAGGAGAGGTTCAAATCATAGAATGTTAGAGTATCAGTCCCCTTTTACTTAAGTCGGCATTGTGCCTTTTGTAATAAATTCGGATGCAATTTCTGATTTTCATCGTCAATAAGAAGGTCCAAGGGATACAGTAATCCTGAACTGAAGCATCGGAATCTAAAACTGGTCTCACAGGAGAGGTTCAAATCATAGAAAGTGAGAGTGTCAGTCCTCTTGTACTGAAGTCGGCATTGAGCCATTTGTATAAAATTCGGACGCAATTTCTGTGTTTCATCGTCAATAAGGAGGTCCAAGGGATACAGTAAACCTGAAGTGAAGCATGGGAATCTAAAACTGGACTCACAGGAGAAAGTTAGAGACTCACTCCTCTTTTACTTAAGTCGGTATTGTGCCTTTTGTATTAAATTGGGGTGCAATTTCTGTTTTTCTTCGGCAATAAGAAGGTCCAAGGGATAAAGTAAACCTGAAGTGAATCATCGGAATCTGAAACTGGACTCACAGGAGAAGTTCAAATCATCGAAAGTTAGAGTGTCAGCCCTCTTTCACTTAAGTCGGCATCGTGCCTTTTGAATTTAATTCCGATGCAATTTTTGTGTTTCATCGACAATAAGAAGGTCCAAGAGATACAGTGAACCTGAAGTGAAGCATCGGAATCTAAAACTGGACACACAGGAGAGGTTCAAATCATAGAAAGTGAGAGTGTCAGTCCCCTTGTACTTAAGTCGGCATTGTGCCATTTGTATTATATTCGGATGCAATTTCTGTGTTTAATCGTCAATAAGAAGGTCCAAGGGATACAGTAAACCTGAAGTGAAACATCGGAATCTAAAATTGGACTCACAGGAGAGGTTCAAATCATCGAAAGTTAGAGTGTCAGTCCTCTTTTACTTAAGTCGGCATTGTGCCTTTTGTATTAAATTCCGATGCAATATCTGTGTTTCATCGTCAAAAAGAAGGTGCAAGGTATACATGAAACCTGAAGTGAAGCATCGGAATCTAAAACTGGAATCACAGGAGAGGTTCAAATCATAGAATGTGAGAGTGTCAGTCCTCTTGTACTTAAGTCGGCATTGTGCCATTTGTATTGAATTCGGATGCAGTTTCTGTGTTTCATCGTCAATAAGAAGGTCCAGGGGGATACAGTAATCCTGAAGTGAAGCATCGGAATCTAAATCTGGACTCACAGGAGAGGTTCAAATCATAGAATGTTAGAGTGTCAGTCCACTTGTACTTAAGTCGGTATTGTGCCTTTTGTAATAAATTCGGATGCAATTTCTGTGGTTAATCGTCAATAAGAAGGTCCAAGGGATACAGTAAACCTGAAGTGAATCATCGGAATCTAAAACTGGACTCACAGGAGAGCTTCAAATCATCGAAAGTTAGAGTGTCAGTCCTCTTTTACTTAAGTCGGCATTGTGCCTTTTGTAATAAATTCGGATGCAATTTCTGATTTTCATCGTCAATAAGAAGGTCCAAGGGATACAGTAATCCTGAAGTGAAGCATCGGAATCTAAAACTGGTCTCACAGGAGAGGTTCAAATCATAGAAAGTGAGAGTGTCAGTCCTCTTGTACTGAAGTCGGCATTGAGCCATTTGTATAAAATTCGGACGCAATTTCTGTGTTTCATCGTCAATAAGGAGGTCCAAGGGATACAGTAAACCTGAAGTGAAGCATGGGAATCTAAAACTGGACTCACAGGAGAAAGTTAGAGACTCACTCCTCTTTTACTTAAGTCGGTATTGTGCCTTTTGTATTAAATTGGGGTGCAATTTCTGTTTTTCTTCGGCAATAAGAAGGTCCAAGGGATAAAGTAAACCTGAAGTGAATCATCGGAATCTGAAACTGGACTCACAGGAGAAGTTCAAATCATCGAAAGTTAGAGTGTCAGCCCTCTTTCACTTAAGTCGGCATCGTGCCTTTTGAATTTAATTCCGATGCAATTTTTGTGTTTCATCGACAATAAGAAGGTCCAAGAGATACAGTGAACCTGAAGTGAAGCATCGGAATCTAAAACTGGACACACAGGAGAGGTTCAAATCTTAGAAAGTTAGAGTGTCAGTCCCCTTGTACTTAAGTCGGCATTGTGCCATTTGTATTATATTCGGATGCAATTTCTGTGTTTAATCGTCAATAAGAAGGTCCAAGGGATACAGTAAACCTGAAGTGAAACATCGGAATCTAAAATTGGACTCACAGGAGAGGTTCAAATCATCGAAAGTTAGAGTGTCAGTCCTCTTTTACTTAAGTCGGCATTGTGCCTTTTGTATTAAATTCCGATGCAATATCTGTGTTTCATCGTCAATAAGAAGGTGCAAGGTATACATTAAACCTGAAGTGAAGCATCGGAATCTAAAACTGGAATCACAGGAGAGGTTCAAATCATAGAATGTGAGAGTGTCAGTCCTCTTGTACTTAAGTCGGCATTGTGCCATTTGTATTGAATTCGGATGCAGTTTCTGTGTTTCATCGTCAATAAGAAGGTCCAGGGGATACAGTAATCCTGAAGTGAAGCATCGGAACCTAAATCTGGACTCACAGGAGAGGTTCAAATCATAGAATGTTAGAGTATCAGTCCTCTTGTACTTAAGTCGGTATTGTGCCTTTTGTAATAAATTCGGATGCAATTTCTGTGGTTAATCGTCAATAAGAAGGTCCAAGGGATACAGTAAACCTGAAGTGAAGCATCGGAATCTAAAACTGGACTCAAAGGGGAGGTTCAAATCATAGAAAGTGAGAGTGTCAGTCTTCTTGTACTTAAGTCGGCATTGTGCCATGTGTATTGAATTCGGATGCAGTTTCTGTGTTTCATCGTCAATAAGAAGGTCCAAGGGATACAGTAAACCTAAAGTGAAGCATCGCAATCTAAAACTGGACTCACAGGAGAGATTCAAATCATAGAAAGTTAGAGTGTCACTCCTCTTGTACTTAAGACGGTATTGTGCCTTTTGTCTTAAATTCCGATGCAATTTCTGTGTTTCATCGTCAATAAGAAGGTCCAAGGGATACAGTAAACCTGAAGTGAAGCATCGAAATCTGAAGCTGGACTCACAGGAGAGGTTCAAATCATAGAATGTTAGAGTATCAGTCCTCTTTTACTTATGTCGGCATTGTGACTTTTGTAATAAATTCGGATGCAATTTCTGTGTTTCATCGTCAATAAGAAGGTCCAAGGTATACATTAAACCTGAAGTGAGACATCGGAATCTAAAACTGGACTCACAGGAGAGGTTCAAATCATAGAAAGTGAGAGTGTCAGTCCTCATGTACTTAAGTCGGCACGGTGCCATTTGTATTAAATTCGGATGCAATTTCTGTGTTTCATCATCAATAAGAAGGTCCTAGGGATACAGTAAACCTGAAGTGAAGCATCGGAATCTAAAACTGGTCTCACAGGAGAGGTTCAAATCATCGAAAGTTAGAGTGTCAGTCCTCTTTTACTTAAGTCGGCATTGTGCCTTTTGTATTAAATTCCGATGCAATTTCTGTGTTCCATCGTTAATAAGAAGGTGCAAGGTATACATTAAACCTGATATGAAGCATCGGAATCTAAAACTGGACTCACAGGAGAGGTTCTAATCATAGAATGTTAGAGTGTCAGTCCTTCTGTACTTAGGTGCGCATTGTACCTTTTGAATTTAATTCCGATGCAATTTCTGTGTTTCATCGTCAATAGGAAGGTCCAAGGGATACAGTAAACCTGAAGTGAAGCATCGGAATCTGAAACTGGACTCACAGGATAGGTTCAAATCATAGAATGTTAAAGTATCAGTCCTCTTTTACTTAAGCCGGCATTGTGCCTTTTGTAATAAATTCGGATGAAATTCCTGTTTTTCATCGTCAATAAGAAGGACCAAGGGATACAGTAATCCTGAAGTGAAGCATCGGAATCTAAAACTGGACTCACAGGAGGGGTTCAAATCATAGAATGTTAAAGTGTCAGTCCTTTTTTTACTTAAGTCGGCATTGTGCCTTTTGTATTAAATTCCGGATCGATTTCGGTGTTTCATCGTCAATAAGAAGGTGCAATGTATACAGTAAACCTGAAGTGAAGCATCGGAATCTAAAACTGGTCTCACAGGAGAGGTTCAAATCATAGAAAGTGAGAGTGTCAGTCCTCTTGTACTGTAGTCGGCATTGAGCCATTTGTATTACATTCGGATGCAATTACTGTGTTTCATCGTCAATAAGAAGGTCCAAGGGATACAGTAAACATGAAGTGAAGCATCGGAATCTATAACTGGCCCCACAGGAAATAGAGACTCACTCCTCTTGTACTTAAGTCAGTATTGTGCCTTTTGTATTAAATTCGGGTGCAATTTCTGTGTTTCCTAGTCAATAAGGAGGTCGAAGGGATAAAGTAAACCTGAAGTGAACCATCGGAATCTAAAACTGGACTCACAGGAAAGGTTCAAATCATCGAAAGTTAGAGTGTCAGTCCTCTTTTACTTAAGTCGGCATTGTGCCTTTTGAATTTAATTCCGATGCAATTTTTATGTTTCATCGACAATAAGAAGGTCCAAGAGATACAGTACACCTGAAGTGAAGCATCGGAATGTAAAACTGGACTCACAGGAGAGGTTCAAATCATAGAAAGTGAGAGTGTCAGTCCTCTTGTACTTAAGTCGGCATTGTGCCATTTGTATTAAATTCGGATGCAATTTCTGTGTGTCATCGTCAATAAGAAGGTCCAAGGGATACAGTAAACCTGAAGTGAAGCATCGGAATCTAAAACTAGAGTCACAGGAGAGGTTCAAATCATAGAAAGTGAGTGTGTCAGTCCTCTTGTACTTAAGTCGGCATTGTGCCATTTGTATGATATTCGGATGCAATTTCTTTGTTTCATCATCAATACGAAGGTCCAAGGGATACAGTAAAGCTGAAGTGAAGCATCGGAATCTAAAACTGGACTCACAGGAGAGGTTCAAATAATCGAAAGTGAGAGTGTCAGTTCTCCTTTACTTAAGTCGGCATTGTGCCTTTTGTATTAAATTCCGATGCAATTTCTGTGTTCCATCGTCAATAAGAAGGTGCAAGGTATACATTAAACCTCATGTGAAGCATCGGAATCTAAAACTGGACTCACAGGAGAGGTTCAAATCATAGAAAGTTAGAGTGACAGTCCTTCTGTACTTAAGTCGGCACTGTGCCTTTGGAATTTAATTCCGATGCAATTTCAGTGTTTCATCGTCAATAAGAAGGTCCAAGGGATACAGTAAACCTGAAGTGAAGCTTCGGAATCTAAAACTGGACTCACAGGAGAGTTTCAAATCATAGAAAGTGAGAGTGTCAGACCTCTTTTACGTAAGTCGGTATTGCGATTTTTGAATTTAATTCCGATGCAATTTTCTGTGTTTCATCGTCAATAAGAAGGTCCAAGGGATACAGTAAACCTGAAGTGAAGCATCGGAATCTAAAACTGGATTCACAGGAAAGGTTCAAATCATAGAAAGTTAGAGTGACAGTCCTTCTGTACTTAAGTCGGCACTGTGCCTTTGGAATTTAATTCCGATGCAATTTCAGTGTTTCATCGTCAATAAGAAGGTCCAAGCGATACAGTAAACCTGAAGTGAAGCATCGCAATCTAAAACTGGACTCACAGGAGAGTTTCAAATCATAGAAAGTGAGAGTGTCAGACCTCTTTTACGTAAGTCGGTATTGCGATTTTTGAATTTAATTCCGATGCAATTTCTGTGTTTCATCGTCAATAAGAAGGTCCAAGGGATACAGTAAACCTGAAGTGAAGCATCGGAATCTAAAACTGGATTCACAGGAAAGGTTCAAATCATAGAAAATGAGAGTGTCAGGCCTCGTGTACTTAAGTCGGCATTGTGCCATTTGTATTAAATTCGGATGCAATTTCTGTGTTTCATCATCAATAAGAAGGTCCTAGGGATACAGTAAACCTGAAGTGAAGCATCGGAATCTAAAACTGGTCTCACAGGAGAGGTTCAAATCATCGAAAGTTAGAGTGTCAGTCCTCTTTTACTTAAGTCGGCATTGTGCCTTTTGTATTAAATTCCGATGCAATTTCTGTGTTCCATCGTTAATAAGAAGGTGCAAGGTATACATTAAACCTGATATGAAGCATCGGAATCTAAAACTGGACTCACAGGAGAGGTTCTAATCATAGAATGTTAGAGTGTCAGTCCTTCTGTACTTAGGTGCGCATTGTACCTTTTGAATTTAATTCCGATGCAATTTCTGTGTTTCATCGTCAATAGGAAGGTCCAAGGGATACAGTAAACCTGAAGTGAAGCATCGGAATCTGAAACTGGACTCACAGGATAGGTTCAAATCATAGAATGTTAAAGTATCAGTCCTCTTTTACTTAAGCCGGCATTGTGCCTTTTGTAATAAATTCGGATGAAATTCCTGTTTTTCATCGTCAATAAGAAGGACCAAGGGATACAGTAATCCTGAAGTGAAGCATCGGAATCTAAAACTGGACTCACAGGAGGGGTTCAAATCATAGAATGTTAAAGTGTCAGTCCTTTTTTTACTTAAGTCGGCATTGTGCCTTTTGTATTAAATTCCGGATCGATTTCGGTGTTTCATCGTCAATAAGAAGGTGCAATGTATACAGTAAACCTGAAGTGAAGCATCGGAATCTAAAACTGGTCTCACAGGAGAGGTTCAAATCATAGAAAGTGAGAGTGTCAGTCCTCTTGTACTGTAGTCGGCATTGAGCCATTTGTATTACATTCGGATGCAATTACTGTGTTTCATCGTCAATAAGAAGGTCCAAGGGATACAGTAAACATGAAGTGAAGCATCGGAATCTATAACTGGCCCCACAGGAAATAGAGACTCACTCCTCTTGTACTTAAGTCAGTATTGTGCCTTTTGCATTAAATTCGGGTGCAATTTCTGTGTTTCCTAGTCAATAAGGAGGTCGAAGGGATAAAGTAAACCTGAAGTGAACCATCGGAATCTAAAACTGGACTCACAGGAAAGGTTCAAATCATCGAAAGTTAGAGTGTCAGTCCTCTTTTACTTAAGTCGGCATTGTGCCTTTTGAATTTAATTCCGATGCAATTTTTATGTTTCATCGACAATAAGAAGGTCCAAGAGATACAGTACACCTGAAGTGAAGCATCGGAATGTAAAACTGGACTCACAGGAGAGGTTCAAATCATAGAAAGTGAGAGTGTCAGTCCTCTTGTACTTAAGTCGGCATTGTGCCATTTGTATTAAATTCGGATGCAATTTCTGTGTGTCATCGTCAATAAGAAGGTCCAAGGGATACAGTAAACCTGAAGTGAAGCATCGGAATCTAAAACTAGAGTCACAGGAGAGGTTCAAATCATAGAAAGTGAGTGTGTCAGTCCTCTTGTACTTAAGTCGGCATTGTGCCATTTGTATGATATTCGGATGCAATTTCTTTGTTTCATCATCAATACGAAGGTCCAAGGGATACAGTAAAGCTGAAGTGAAGCATCGGAATCTAAAACTGGACTCACAGGAGAGGTTCAAATAATCGAAAGTGAGAGTGTCAGTTCTCCTTTACTTAAGTCGGCATTGTGCCTTTTGTATTAAATTCCGATGCAATTTCTGTGTTCCATCGTCAATAAGAAGGTGCAAGGTATACATTAAACCTCATGTGAAGCATCGGAATCTAAAACTGGACTCACAGGAGAGGTTCAAATCATAGAAAGTTAGAGTGACAGTCCTTCTGTACTTAAGTCGGCACTGTGCCTTTGGAATTTAATTCCGATGCAATTTCAGTGTTTCATCGTCAATAAGAAGGTCCAAGGGATACAGTAAACCTGAAGTGAAGCATCGGAATCTAAAACTGGACTCACAGGAGAGTTTCAAATCATAGAAAGTGAGAGTGTCAGACCTCTTTTACGTAAGTCGGTATTGCGATTTTTGAATTTAATTCCGATGCAATTTCTGTGTTTCATCGTCAATAAGAAGGTCCAAGGGATACAGTAAACCTGAAGTGAAGCATCGGAATCTAAAACTGGATTCACAGGAAAGGTTCAAATCATAGAAAGTTAGAGTGACAGTCCTTCTGTACTTAAGTCGGCACTGTGCCTTTGGAATTTAATTCCGATACAATTTCAGTGTTTCATCGTCAATAAGAAGGTCCAAGCGATACAGTAAACCTGAAGTGAAGCATCGCAATCTAAAACTGGACTCACAGGAGAGTTTCAAATCATAGAAAGTGAGAGTGTCAGACCTCTTTTACGTAAGTCGGTATTGCGATTTTTGAATTTAATTCCGATGCAATTTCTGTGTTTCATCGTCAATAAGAAGGTCCAAGGGATACAGTAAACCTGAAGTGAAGCATCGGAATCTAAAACTGGATTCACAGGAAAGGTTCAAATCATAGAAAATGAGAGTGTCAGTCCTCGTGTACTTAAGTCGGCATTGTGCCATTTGTATTAAATTCGGATGCAATTTCTGTGTTTCATCATCAATAAGAAGGTCCTAGGGATACAGTAAACCTGAAGTGAAGCATCGGAATCTAAAACTGGTCTCACAGGAGAGGTTCAAATCATCGAAAGTTAGAGTGTCAGTCCTCTTTTACTTAAGTCGGCATTGTGCCTTTTGTATTAAATTCCGATGCAATTTCTGTGTTCCATCGTTAATAAGAAGGTGCAAGGTATACATTAAACCTGATATGAAGCATCGGAATCTAAAACTGGACTCACAGGAGAGGTTCTAATCATAGAATGTTAGAGTGTCAGTCCTTCTGTACTTAGGTGCGCATTGTACCTTTTGAATTTAATTCCGATGCAATTTCTGTGTTTCATCGTCAATAGGAAGGTCCAAGGGATACAGTAAACCTGAAGTGAAGCATCGGAATCTGAAACTGGACTCACAGGATAGGTTCAAATCATAGAATGTTAAAGTATCAGTCCTCTTTTACTTAAGCCGGCATTGTGCCTTTTGTAATAAATTCGGATGAAATTCCTGTTTTTCATCGTCAATAAGAAGGACCAAGGGATACAGTAATCCTGAAGTGAAGCATCGGAATCTAAAACTGGACTCACAGGAGGGGTTCAAATCATAGAATGTTAAAGTGTCAGTCCTTTTTTTACTTAAGTCGGCATTGTGCCTTTTGTATTAAATTCCGGATCGATTTCGGTGTTTCATCGTCAATAAGAAGGTGCAATGTATACAGTAAACCTGAAGTGAAGCATCGGAATCTAAAACTGGTCTCACAGGAGAGGTTCAAATCATAGAAAGTGAGAGTGTCAGTCCTCTTGTACTGTAGTCGGCATTGAGCCATTTGTATTACATTCGGATGCAATTACTGTGTTTCATCGTCAATAAGAAGGTCCAAGGGATACAGTAAACATGAAGTGAAGCATCGGAATCTATAACTGGCCCCACAGGAAATAGAGACTCACTCCTCTTGTACTTAAGTCAGTATTGTGCCTTTTGTATTAAATTCGGGTGCAATTTCTGTGTTTCCTAGTCAATAAGGAGGTCGAAGGGATAAAGTAAACCAGAAGTGAACCACCGGAATCTAAAACTGGACTCACAGGAAAGGTTCAAATCATCGAAAGTTAGAGTGTCAGTCCTCTTTTACTTAAGTCGGCATTGTGCCTTTTGAATTTAATTCCGATGCAATTTTTATGTTTCATCGACAATAAGAAGGTCCAAGAGATACAGTACACCTGAAGTGAAGCATCGGAATGTAAAACTGGACTCACAGGAGAGGTTCAAATCATAGAAAGTGAGAGTGTCAGTCCTCTTGTACTTAAGTCGGCATTGTGCCATTTGTATTAAATTCGGATGCAATTTCTGTGTGTCATCGTCAATAAGAAGGTCCAAGGGATACAGTAAACCTGAAGTGAAGCATCGGAATCTAAAACTAGAGTCACAGGAGAGGTTCAAATCATAGAAAGTGAGTGTGTCAGTCCTCTTGTACTTAAGTCGGCATTGTGCCATTTGTATGATATTCGGATGCAATTTCTTTGTTTCATCATCAATACGAAGGTCCAAGGGATACAGTAAAGCTGAAGTGAAGCATCGGAATCTAAAACTGGACTCACAGGAGAGGTTCAAATAATCGAAAGTGAGAGTGTCAGTTCTCCTTTACTTAAGTCGGCATTGTGCCTTTTGTATTAAATTCCGATGCAATTTCTGTGTTCCATCGTCAATAAGAAGGTGCAAGGTATACATTAAACCTCATGTGAAGCATCGGAATCTAAAACTGGACTCACAGGAGAGGTTCAAATCATAGAAAGTTAGAGTGACAGTCCTTCTGTACTTAAGTCGGCACTGTGCCTTTGGAATTTAATTCCGATGCAATTTCAGTGTTTCATCGTCAATAAGAAGGTCCAAGGGATACAGTAAACCTGAAGTGAAGCATCGGAATCTAAAACTGGACTCACAGGAGAGTTTCAAATCATAGAAAGTGAGAGTGTCAGACCTCTTTTACGTAAGTCGGTATTGCGATTTTTGAATTTAATTCCGATGCAATTTCTGTGTTTCATCGTCAATAAGAAGGTCCAAGGGATACAGTAAACCTGAAGTGAAGCATCGGAATCTAAAACTGGATTCACAGGAAAGGTTCAAATCATAGAAAATGAGAGTGTCAGTCCTCGTGTACTTAAGTCGGCATTGTGCCATTTGTATTAAATTCGGATGCAATTTCTGTGTTTCATCATCAATAAGAAGGTCCTAGGGATACAGTAAACCTGGAGTGAAGCATCGGAATCTAAAACATAGTCTCACAGGACAGGTTCAAATCATCGAAAGTTAGAGTGTCAGTCCTCTTTTTCTTAAGTCGGCATTGTGCCTTTTGTATTAAATTCCGATGCAATTTCTGTGTTCCATCGTTAATAAGAAGGTGCAAGGTATACATTAATCCTGATGTGAAGCATCGGAATCTAAAACTGGACTCACAGGATAGGTTCAAATCATCGAAAGTTAGAGTGTCAGTCCTCTTTTTCTTAAGTCGGCATTGTGCCTTTTGTAATAAATTCGGATGAAATTTCTGTTTTTCATCCTCAATAAGAAGGTCCAAGGGATACAGTAATCCTGAAGCGAAGCATCGGAATCTAAAACTGGACTCAGAGGAGGGGTTCAAATCATAGAAAGTTAGAGTGTCAGTCCTTTTTTTACTTAAGTCGGAATTGTGCCTTTTGTATTAAATTCCGATGCGATTTCGGTCTTTCATCGTCAATAAGAAGGTGCAATGTATACAGTAAACCTGAAGTGAAGCATCGGAATCTAAAACTGGTCTCACAGGAGAGGTTCAAATCATAAAAAGTGAGAGTGTCAGTCCTCTTGTACTGAAGTCGGCATTGAGCCATTTGTATTAAATTCGGATGCAATTTCTGTGTTTCATCGTCAATAAGAAGGTCCAAGGGATACAGTAAACCTGAAGTGAAGCATCGGAATCCAAAACTGGACTCACAGGAGATAGAGACTCACTCCTCTTGAACTTAAGTCAGTATTGCGCCTTTTGTATTAAATTCAGGAGCAATTTCTGTGTTTCTTCGTCAATAAGGAGGTCGAAGGGATAAAGTAAACCTGAAGTGAAGCATCGGAATCTAAAACTGGACTCACAGGAGAGGTTCAAATCATCGAAAGTTAGAGTGTCAGTCCTCTTTTACTTAAGTCGGCATTGTGCCTTTTAAATTTAATTCCGATGCAATTTTTATGTTTCATCGACAATAAGAAGGTCCAAGAGAGACAGTAAACCTGAAGTGAAGCATCGGAATCTAAAACTGGTCTCACAGGAGAGGTTCAAATCATAGAAAGTGAGAGTGTCAGTCCTCTTGTACTGAAGTCGGCATTGAGCCATTTGTATAAAATTCGGACGCAATTTCTGTGTTTCATCGTCAATAAGGAGGTCCAAGGGATACAGTAAACCTGAAGTGAAGCATCGGAATCTAAAACTGGACTCACAGGAGAAAGTTAGAGACTCACTCCTCTTTTACTTAAGTCGGTATTGTGCCTTTTGTATTAAATTGGGGTGCAATTTCTGTTTTTCTTCGTCAATAAGAAGGTCCAAGGGATAAAGTAAACCTGAAGTGAATCATCGGAATCTGAAACTGGACTCCCAGGAGAAGTTCAAATCATCGAATGTTAGAGTGTCAGGCCTCTTTCACTTAAGTCGGCATTGTGCTTTTTGAATTTAATTCCGATGCAATTTTTTTGTTTCATCGACAATAAGAAGGTCCAAGAGATACAGTGAACCTGAAGTGAAGCATCGGAATCTAAAACTGGACACACAGGAGAGGTTCAAATCATAGAAAGTGAGAGTGTCAGTCCCCTTGTACTTAAGTCGGCATTGTGCCATTTGTATTAAATTCGGATGCAATTTCTGTGTTTAATCGTCAATAAGAAGGTCCAAGGGATACAGTAAACCTGAAGTGAAGCATCGGAATCTAAAATTGGACTCACAGGAGAGGTTCAAATCATCGAAAGTTAGAGTGTCAGTCCTCTTTTACTTAAGTCGGCATTGTGCCTTTTGTATTAAATTCCGATGCAATATCTGTGTTTCATCGTCAATAAGAAGGTGCAAGGTATACATTAAACCTGAAGTGAAGCATCGGCATCTAAAACTGGAATCACAGGAGAGGTTCAAATCATAGAATGTGAGAGTGTCAGTCCTCTTGTACTTAAGTCGGCATTGTGCCATTTGTATTGAATTCGGATGCAGTTTCTGTGTTTCATCGTCAATAAGAAGGTCCAAGGTATACAGTAATCCTGAAGTGAAGCATCGGAACCTAAATCTGGACTCACAGGAGAGGTTCAAATCATAGAATGTTAGAGTGTCAGTCCTCTTGTACTTAAGTCGGTATTGTGCCTCTTGTAATTAATTCGGATGCAATTTCTGTGGTTAATCGTCAATAAGAAGGTCCAAGGGATACAGTAAACCTGAAGTGAATCATCGGAATCTAAAACTGGACTCACAGGAGAGCTTCAAATCATCGAAAGTTAGAGTGTCAGTCCTCTTTTACGTAAGTCGGCATTGTGCCTCTTGTATTAAATACCGATGCAATATCTGTGTTTCATCGTCAATAAGAAGGTGCAAGGTATACATAAAACCTGAAGTGAAGCATCGGAATCTAAAACTGGACTCACAGGAGAGGTTCAAATCATAGAAAGTTAGAGTGTCAGTCCTTCTGTACTTAAGTCGGCATTGTGCCTTTTGAATTTAATTCCCATGCAATTTCAGTGTTTCATCGTCAATAAGAAGGTCCAAGGGATACAGTAAACCTGAAGTGAAGCATCAGAATCTAAAAATGGACTCACAGGAGAGTTTCAAATCATGGAAAGTGAGAGTGTCAGTCCTCTTTTACGTAAGTCGGTATTGTGCTTTTTGAATTTAATTCCGATGCAATTTCTGTGTTTCATCGTCAATAAGAAGGTCCAAGGGATACAGTAAACCTGAAGTGAAGCATCGGAATCTAAAACTGGACTCAAAGGGGAGGTTCAAATCATAGAAAGTGAGAGTGTCTGTCTTCTTGTACTTAAGTCGGCATTGTGCCATGTGTATTGAATTCGGATGCAGTTTCTCTGTTTCATCGTCAATAAGAAGGTCCAAGGGATACAGTAAACCTGAAGTGAAGCATCGCAATCTAAAACTGGACTCACAGGAGAGATTCAAATCATAGAAAGTTAGAGTGTCACTCCTCTTGTACTTAAGACGGTATTGTGCATTTTGTATTAAATTCGGATGCAATTTCTGTGTTTCTTCGTCAATAAGAAGGTCCAAGGGATACAGTAAACCTGAAGTGAAGCATCGGAATCTGAAGCTGGACTCACAGGAGAGGTTCAAATCATAGAATGTTAGAGTATCAGTCCTCTTTTACTTATGTCGGCATTGTGACATTTGTAATAAATTCGGATGCAATTTCTGTGTTTCATCGTCAATAAGAAGGTGCAAGGTATACATTAAACCTGAAGTGAAGCATCGGAATCTAAAACTGGACTCACAGGAGAGGTTCAAATCATAGAAAGTGAGAGTGTCAGTCCTCATGTACTTAAGTCTGCACGGTGCCATTTGTATTAAATTCGGATGCAATCTCTGTGTTTCATCATCAATAAGAAGGTCCTAGGGATACAGTAAACCTGAAGCGAAGCATCGGAATCTAAAACTGGTCTCACAGGAGAGGTTCAAATCATCGAAAGTTAGAGTGTCAGTCCTCTTTTACTTAAGTCGGCATTGTGCCTTTTGTATTAAATTCCGATGCAATTTCTGTGTTCCATCGTTAATAAGAAGGTGCAAGGTATACATTAAACCTGATGTGAAGCATCGGAATCTAAAACTGGACTCACAGGTGAGGTTCTAATCATAGAATGTTAGAGAGTCAGTCCTTCTGTACTTAGGTGCGCATTGTACCTTTTGAAATTAATTCCGATGCAATTTCTGTGTTTCATCGTCAATAAGAAGGTCCAAGGGATACAGTAAACCTGAAGTGAAGCATCGGAATCTGAAACTGGACTCACAGGAGAGGTTCAAATCATCGAAAGTTAGAGTGTCACTCCTCTTGTACTTAAGTCGGTATTGTGTCATTTGTATTAAATTCGGATGCAATTTCTGTGTTTCATCGTCAATAAGAAGGTCCAAGGGATACAGTAAACCTGAAGTGAAGCATCGGAATCTAAAACTGGACTCACAGGATAGGTTCAAATCATAGAATGTTAAAGTATCAGTCCTCTTTTACTTAAGCCAGCATTGTGCCTTTTGTAATAAATTCGGGCGAAATTCCTGTTTTTCATCCTCAATAAGAAGGACCAAGGGATACAGTAATCCTGAAGTGAAGCATCGGAATCTAAAACTGGACTCACATTAGGGGTTCAATTCATAGAATGTTAAAGTGTCAGTCCTTTTTTTACTTAAGTCGGCATTGTGCGTTTTGTATAAAATTCCGATTCGATTTCGGTGTTTCATCGTCAATAAGAAGGTGCAATGTATACAGTAAACCTGAAGTGAAGCATCGGAATCTAAAACTGGTCTCACAGGAGAGGTTCAAATCATAGAAAGTGAGAGTGTCAGTCCTCTTGTACTGTAGTCGGCATTGAGCCATTTGTATTAAATTCGGATGCAATTACTGTGTTTCATCGTCAATAAGAAGGTCCAAGGGAATCAGTAAACATGAAGTGAAGCATCGGAATCTAAAACTGGCCCCACAGGAGATAGAGACTCACTCCTCTTGTACTTAAGTCAGTATTGTGCCTTTTGTATTAAATTCGGGTGCAATTTCTGTGTTTCTTAGTCAATAAGGAGGTCGAAGGGATAAAGTAAACCTGAAGTGAATCATCGGAATCTAAAACTGGAGTCACAGGAGAGGTTCAAATCATAGAAAGTGAGTGTGTCAGTCCTCTTGTACTTAAGTCGGCATTGTGCCATTTGTGTTATATTCGGATGCAATTTCTTTGTTTCATCATCAATACGAAGGTCCAAGGGATACAGTAAAGCTGAAGTGAAGCATCGGAATCTAAAACTGGACTCACAGGAGAGGTTCAAATAATCGAAAGTGAGAGTGTCAGTTCTCCTTTACTTAAGTCGGCATTGTGCCTTTTGTATTAAATTCCGATGCAATTTCTGTGTTCCATCGTCAATAAGAAGGTGCAAGGTATACATTAAACCTCATGTGAAGCATCGGAATCTAAAACTGGACTCACAGGAGAGGTTCAAATCATAGAAAGTTAGAGTGACAGTCCTTCTGTACTTAAGTCGGCACTGTGCCTTTTGAATTTAATTCCGATGCAATTTCAGTGTTTCATCGTCAATAAGAAGGTCCAAGGGATACAGTAAACCTGAAGTGAAGCATCGGAATCTAAAACTGGACTCACAGGAGAGTTTCAAATCATAGAAAGTGAGAGTGTCAGACCTCTTTTACGTAAGTCGGTATTGCGATTTTTGAATTTAATTCCGATGCAATTTCTGTGTTTCATCGTCAGTAAGAAGGTCCAAGGGATACAGTAAACCAGAAGTGAAGCATCGGAATCTAAAACTGGACTCACAGGAGAGGTTCAAATCATAGAAAATGAGAGTGTCAGTCCTCGTGTACTTAAGTCGGCATTGTGCCATTTGTATTAAATTCGGATGCAATTTCTGTGTTTCATCATCAATAAGAAGGTCCTAGGGAAACAGTAAACCTGGAGTGAAGCATCGGAATCTAAAACATAGTCTCACAGGACAGGTTCAAGTCATCGAAAGTTAGAGTGTCAGTCCTCTTTTTCTTAAGTCGGCATTGTGCCTTTTGTATTAAATTCCGATGCAATTTCTGTGTTCCATCGTTAATAAGAAGGTGCAAGGTATACATTAAACGTGAAGTGAAGCATCGGCATCTAAAACTGGAATCACAGGAGAGGTTCAAATCATAGAATGTGAGAGTGTCAGTCCTCTTGTACTTAAGTCGGCATTGTGCCATTTGTATTGAATTCGGATGCAGTTTCTGTGTTTCATCGTCAATAAGAAGGTCCAAGGTATACAGTAATCCTGAAGTGAAGCATCGGAACCTAAATCTGGACTCACAGGAGAGGTTCAAATCATAGAATGTTAGAGTGTCAGTCCTCTTGTACTTAAGTCGGTATTGTGCCTCTTGTAATTAATTCGGATGCAATTTCTGTGGTTAATCGTCAATAAGAAGGTCCAAGGGATACAGTAAACCTGAAGTGAATCATCGGAATCTAAAACTGGACTCACAGGAGAGCTTCAAATCATCGAAAGTTAGAGTGCCAGTCCTCGTTTACGTAAGTCGGCATTGTGCCTCTTGTATTAAATACCGATGCAATATCTGTGTTTCATCGTCAATAAGAAGGTGCAAGGTATACATAAAACCTGAAGTGAAGCATCGGAATCTAAACCTGGACTCACAGGAGAGGTTCAAATCATAGAAAGTTAGAGTGTCAGTCCTTCTGTACTTAAGTCGGCATTGTGCTTTTTGAATTTAATTCCCATGCAATTTCAGTGTTTCATCGTCAATAAGAAGGTCCAAGGGATACAGTAAACCTGAAGTGAAGCATCAGAATCTAAAACTGGACTCACAGGAGAGTTTCAAATCATAGAAAGTTAGAGTGCCAGTCCTCGTTTACGTAAGTCGGCATTGTGCCTCTTGTATTAAATACCGATGCAATATCTGTGTTTCATCGTCAATAAGAAGGTCCAAGGGATACAGTAAACCTGAAGTGAAGCATCGGAATCTAAAACTGGACTCAAAGGGGAGGTTCAAATCATAGAAAGTGAGAGTGTCTGTCTTCTTGTACTTAAGTCGGCATTGTGCCATGTGTATTGAATTCGGATGCAGTTTCTCTGTTTCATCGTCAATAAGAAGGTCCAAGGGATACAGTAAACCTGAAGTGAAGCATCGCAATCTAAAACTGGACTCACAGGAGAGATTCAAATCATAGAAAGTTAGAGTGTCACTCCTCTTGTACTTAGGACGGTATTGTGCATTTTGTATTAAATTCGGATGCAATTTCTGTGTTTCTTAGTCAATAAGGAGGTCGAAGGGATAAAGTAAACCTGAAGTGAAGCATCGGAATCTAAAACTGGAGTCACAGGAGAGGTTCAAATCATAGAAAGTGAGTGTGTCAGTCCTCTTGTACTTAAGTCGGCATTGTGCCATTTGTGTTATATTCGGATGCAATTTCTTTGTTTCATCATCAATACGAAGGTCCAAGGGATACAGTAAAGCTGAAGTGAAGCATCGGAATCTAAAACTGGACTCACAGGAGATGTTCAAATAATCGAAAGTGAGAGTGTCAGTTCTCCTTTACTTAAGTCGGCATTGTGCCTTTTGTATTAAATTCCGATGCAATTTCTGTGTTCCATCGTCAATAAGAAGGTGCAAGGTATACATTAAACCTCATGTGAAGCATCGGAATCTAAAACTGGACTCAAAGGAGAGGTTCAAATCATAGAAAGTTAGAGTGACAGTCCTTCTGTACTTAAGTCGGCACTGTGCCTTTTGAATTTAATTCCGATGCAATTTCAGTGTTTCATCGTCAATAAGAAGGTCCAAGGGATACAGTAAACCTGAAGTGAAGCATCGGAATCTAAAACTGGACTCACAGGAGAGTTTCAAATCATAGAAAGTGAGAGTGTCAGACCTCTTTTACGTAAGTCGGTATTGCGATTTTTGAATTTAATTCCGATGCAATTTCTGTGTTTCATCTTCAATAAGAAGGTCCAAGGGATACAGTAAACCTGAAGTGAAGCATCGGAATCTAAAACTGGACTCACAGGAGAGGTTCAAATCATAGAAAATGAGAGTGTCAGTCCTTGTGTACTTAAGTCGGCATTGTGCCATTTGTATTAAATTCGGATGCAATTTCTGTGTTTCATCATCAATAAGAAGGTCCTAGGGATACAGTAAACCTGGAGTGAAGCATCGGAATCTAAAACATAGTCTCACAGGACAGGTTCAAGTCATCGAAAGTTAGAGTGTCAGTCCTCTTTTTCTTAAGTCGGCATTGTGCCTTTTGTATTAAATTCCGATGCAATTTCTGTGTTCCATCGTTAATAGGAAGGTGCAAGGTATACATTAAACCTGATGTGAAGCATCGGAATCTAAAACTGGACTCACAGGATAGGTTCAAATCATCGAAAGTTAGAGTGTCAGTCCTCTTTTTCTTAAGTCGGCATTGTGCCTTTTGTAATAAATTCGGATGAAATTTCTGTTTTCCATCCTCAATAAGAAGGGCCAAGGGATACAGTAATCCTGAAGTGAAGCATCGGAATCTAAAACTGGACTCAGAGGAGGGGTTCAAATCATCGAAAGTTAGAGTGTCAGTCCTCTTTTACTTAAGTCGGCATTGTGCCTTTTGAATTTAATTTCGATGCAATTTTTATGTTTCATCGACAATAAGAAGGTCCAAGAGATACAGTAAACCTGAAGTGAAGCATCGGAATCTAAAACTGGTCTCACAGGAGAGGTTCAAATCATAGAAAGTGAGAGTGTCAGTCCTCTTGTACTGAAGTCGGCATTGAGCCATTTGTATAAAATTCGTACGCAATTTCTGTGTTCCATCGTCAATAAGGAGGTCCAAGGGATACAGTAAACCTGAAGTGAAGCATCGGAATCTAAAACTGGACTCACAGGAGAAAGTTAGAGACTCACTCCTCTTTTACTTAAGTCGGTATTGTGCCTTTTGTATTAAATTGGGGTGCAATTTCTGTTTTTCTTCGTCAATAAGAAGGTCCAAGGGATAAAGTAAACCTGAAGTGAATCATCGGAATCTGAAACTGGACTCCCAGGAGAAATTCAAATCATCGAATGTTAGAGTGTCAGCCCTCTATCACTTAAGTCGGCATTGTGCCTTTTGAATTTAATTCCGATGCAATTTTTTTGTTTCATCGACAATAAGAAGGTTCAAGAGATACAGTGAACCTGAAGTGAAGCATCGGAATCTAAAACTGGACACACAGGAGAGGTTCAAATCATAGAAAGTGAGAGTGTCAGTCCCCTTGTACTTAAGTCGGCATTGTGCCATTTGTATTAAATTCGGATGCGATTTCTGTGTTTAATCGTCAATAAGAAGGTCCAAGGGATACAGTAAACCTGAAGTGAAGCATCGGAATCTAAAATTGGACTCACAGGAGAGGTTCAAATCATCGAAAGTTAGAGTGTCAGTCCTCTTTTACTTCAGTCGGCATTGTGCCTTTTGTATTAAATTCCGATGCAATATCTGTGTTTCATCGTCAATAAGAAGGTGCAAGGTATACATTAACCCTGAAGTGAAGCATCGGTATCTAAAACTGGAATCACAGGAGAGGTTCAAATCATAGAATGTGAGAGTGTCAGTCCTCTTGTACTTAAGTCGGCATTGTGCCTTTTGTATTGAATTCGGATGCAGTTTCTGTGTTTCATCGTCAATAAGAAAGTCCAAGGTATACAGTAATCCTGAAGTGAAGCATCGGAACCTAAATCTGGACTCACAGGAGAGCTTCAAATCATCGAAAGTTAGAGTGTCAGTCCTCTTTTACGTAAGTCGGCATTGTGCCTCTTGTATTAAATACCGATGCAATATCTGTGTTTCATCGTCAATAAGAAGGTGCAAGGTATACATAAAACCTGAAGTGAAGCATCGGAATCTAAAACTGGACTCACAGGAGAGGTTCAAATCATAGAAAGTTAGAGTGTCAGTCCTTCTGTACTTAAGTCGGCATTGTGCCTTTTGAATTTAATTCTCATGCAATTTCAGTGTTTCATCGTCAATAAGAAGGTCCAAGGGATACAGTAAACCTGAAGTGAAGCATCAGAATCTAAAACTGGACTCACAGGAGAGTTTCAAATCATAGAAAGTGAGAGTGTCAGTCCTCTTTTGCGTAAGTCGGTATTGTCCTTTTTGAATTTAATTCCGATGCAATTTCTGTGTTTCATCGTCAATAAGAAGGTCCAAGGGATACAGTAAACCTGAAGTGAAGCATCGGAATCTAAAACTGGACTCAAAGGGGAGGTTCAAATCATAGAAAGTGAGAGTGTCTGTCTTCTTGTACTTAAGTCGGCATTGTGCCATTTGTATTAAATTCGGATGCGATTTCTGTGTTTAATCGTCAATAAGAAGGTCCAAGGGATACAGTAAACCTGAAGTGAAGCATCGCAATCTAAAACTGGACTCACAGGAGAGATTCAAATCATAGAAAGTTAGAGTGTCACTCCTCTTGTACTTAAGACGGTATTGTGCATTTTGTATTAAATTCGGATGCAATTTCTGTGTTTCATCGTCAAGAAGAAGGTCCAAGGGATACAGTAAACTTGAAGTGAAGCATCGGAATCTGAAGCTGGACTCACAGGAGAGGTTCAAATCATAGAATGTTAGAGTATCAGTCCTCTTTTACTTATGTCGGCATTGTGACATTTGTAATAAATTCGGATGCAATTTCTGTGTTTCATCGTCAATAAGAAGGTGCAAGGTATACATTAAACCTGAAGTGAAGCATCGGAATCTAAAACTGGACTCACAGGAGAGGTTCAAATCATAGAAAGTGAGAGGGTCAGTCCTCATGTACTTAAGTCGGCACAGTGCCATTTGTATTAAATTCGGATGCAATTTCTGTGTTTCATCATCAATAAGAAGGTCCTAGGGATACAGTAAACCTGAAGTGAAGCATCGGAATCTAAAACTGGTCTCACAGGAGAGGTTCTAATCATAGAATGTTAGAGAGTCAGTCCTTCTGTACTTAGGTGCGCATTGTACCTTTTGAATTTAATTCCGATGCAATTTCTGTGTTTCATCGTCAATAAGAAGGTCCAAGGGATACAGTAAACCTGAAGTGAAGCATCGGAATCTGAAACTGGACTCACAGGAGAGGTTCAAATCATCGAAAGTTAGAGTGTCACTCCACTTGTACTTAAGTCGGTATTGTGCCTTTAGTATTAAATTCGGATGCAATTTCTGTGTTTCATCGTCAATAAGAAGGTCCAAGGGATACAGTAAACCTGAAGTGAAGCATCGGAATCTAAAACTGGACTCACAGGATAGGTTCAAATCATAGAATGTTAAAGTATCAGTCCTCTTTTACTTAAGCCGGCATTGTGCCTTTTGTAATAAAAACGGATGAAATTCCTGTTTTTCATCCTCAATAAGAAGGACCAAGGGATACAGTAATCCTGAAGTGAAGCATCGGAATCTAAAACCCGACTCACATTAGGGGTTCAAATTATAGAATGTTAAAGTGTCAGTCCTTTTTTACTTAAGTCGGCATTGTGCGTTTTGTATTAAATTCCGATTCGATTTCGGTGTCTCATCGTCAATAAGAAGGTGCAATGTATACAGTAAACCTGAAGTGAAGCATCGGAATCTAAAACTGGTCTCACAGGAGAGGTTCAAATCATAGAAAGTGAGAGTGTCAGTCCTCTTGTACTGTAGTCGGCATTGAGCCATTTGTATTAAATTCGGATGCAATTACTGTGTTTCATCGTCAATAAGAAGGTCCAAGGGATACAGTAAACATGAAGTGAAGCATCGGAATCTAAAACTGGCCCCACAGGAGATAGAGACTCACTCCTCTTGTACTTAAGTCAGTATTGTGCCTTTTGTATTAAATTCGGGTGCAATTTCTGTGTTTCTTAGTCAATAAGGAGGTCGAAAGGATAAAGTAAACCTGAAGTGAAGCATCGGAATCTAAAACTGGACTCACAGGAAAGGTTCAAATCAGCGAAAGTTAGAGTGGCAGTCCTCTTTTACTTAAGTCGGCATTGTGCCTTTTGAATTTAATTCCGATGCTATTTTTGTGTTTCATCGACAATAAGAACGTCCAAGAGATACAGTACACCTGAAGTGAAGCATCGGAATCTAAAACTGGACTCACAGCAGAGGTTCAAATCATAGACAGTGAGAGTGTCAGTCCTCTTGTACTTAAGTCGGCATTGTGCCATTTGTATTAAATTCGGATGCAATTTCTGTGTGTCATCGTCAATAAGAAGGTCCAAGGAATACAGTAAACCTGAAGTGAAGCATCGGAATCTAAAACTGGAGTCACAGGAGAGGTTCAAATCATAGAAAGTGAGTGTGTCAGTCCTCTTGTACTTAAGTCGGCATTGTGCCATTTGTATTATATTCGGATGCAATTTCTTTGTTTCATCATCAATAAGAAGGTCCAAGGGATACAGTAAAGCTGAAGTGAAGCATCGGAATCTAAAACTAGACTCACAGGAGAGGTTCAAATAATCGAAAGTGAGAGTCTCAGTTCTCCTTTACTTAAGTCGGCATTGTGCCTTTTGTATTAAATTCCGATGCAATTTCTGTGTTCCATCGTCAATAAGAGGGTGCAAGGTATACATTAAACCTCATGTGAAGCATCGGAATCTAAAACTGGACTCACAGGAGAGGTTCAAATCATAGAAAGTTAGAGTGACAGTCCTTCTGTACTTAAGTCGGCATTGTGCCTTTTGAATTTAATTCCGATGCAATTTCAGTGTTTCATCGTCAATAAGAAGGTCCAAGGGATACAGTAAACCTGAAGTGAAGCATCGGAATCTAAAACTGGACTCACAGGAGAGTTTCAAATCATAGAAAGTGAGAGTGTCAGACCTCTTTTACGTAAGTCGGTATTGTGCGTTTTGAATTTAATTCCGATGCAATTTCTGTGTTTCATCGTCAATAAGAGGGTCCAAGGGATACAGTAAACTTGAAGTGAAGCATCGGAATCTAAAACTGGACTCACAGGAGAGGTTCAAATGATAGAAAGTGAGAGTGTCAGTCCTCTTGTACTTAAGTCGGCATTGTGCCATTTGTATTGAATTCGGATGCAGTTTCTGTTTTTCATCGTCAATAAGAAGGTCCAAGGGATACAGTAAACCTGAAGTGAAGCATCGCAATCTAAAACTGGACTCACAGGAGAGATTCAAATCATAGAAAGTTAGAGTGTCACTCCTCTTGTACTTAAGACGGTATTGTGCCTTTTGTATTAAATTCGGATGCAATTTCTGTGTTTCATCGTCAATAAGAAGGTCCAAGGGATACAGTAAACCTGAAGTGAAGCATCGGAATCTAAAACTGGACTCACAGGATAGGTTCAAATCATAGAATGTTAAAGTATCAGTCCTCTTTTACTTAAGCCGGCATTGTGCCTTTTGTAATAAAAACGGATGAAATTCCTGTTTTTCATCCTCAATAAGAAGGACCAAGGGATACAGTAATCCTGAAGTGAAGCATCGGAATCTAAAACCCGACTCACATTAGGGGTTCAAATTATAGAATGTTAAAGTGTCAGTCCTTTTTTACTTAAGTCGGCATTGTGCGTTTTGTATTAAATTCCGATTCGATTTCGGTGTCTCATCGTCAATAAGAAGGTGCAATGTATACAGTAAACCTGAAGTGAAGCATCGGAATCTAAAACTGGTCTCACAGGAGAGGTTCAAATCATAGAAAGTGAGAGTGTCAGTCCTCTTGTACTGTAGTCGGCATTGAGCCATTTGTATTAAATTCGGATGCAATTACTGTGTTTCATCGTCAATAAGAAGGTCCAAGGGATACAGTAAACATGAAGTGAAGCATCGGAATCTAAAACTGGCCCCACAGGAGATAGAGACTCACTCCTCTTGTACTTAAGTCAGTATTGTGCCTTTTGTATTAAATTCGGGTGCAATTTCTGTGTTTCTTAGTCAATAAGGAGGTCGAAAGGATAAAGTAAACCTGAAGTGAAGCATCGGAATCTAAAACTGGACTCACAGGAAAGGTTCAAATCAGCGAAAGTTAGAGTGTCAGTCCTCTTTTACTTAAGTCGGCATTGTGCCTTTTGAATTTAATTCCGATGCTATTTTTGTGTTTCATCGACAATAAGAACGTCCAAGAGATACAGTACACCTGAAGTGAAGCATCGGAATCTAAAACTGGACTCACAGCAGAGGTTCAAATCATAGACAGTGAGAGTGTCAGTCCTCTTGTACTTAAGTCGGCATTGTGCCATTTGTATTAAATTCGGATGCAATTTCTGTGTGTCATCGTCAATAAGAAGGTCCAAGGAATACAGTAAACCTGAAGTGAAGCATCGGAATCTAAAACTGGAGTCACAGGAGAGGTTCAAATCATAGAAAGTGAGTGTGTCAGTCCTCTTGTACTTAAGTCGGCATTGTGCCATTTGTATTATATTCGGATGCAATTTCTTTGTTTCATCATCAATAAGAAGGTCCAAGGGATACAGTAAAGCTGAAGTGAAGCATCGGAATCTAAAACTAGACTCACAGGAGAGGTTCAAATAATCGAAAGTGAGAGTCTCAGTTCTCCTTTACTTAAGTCGGCATTGTGCCTTTTGTATTAAATTCCGATGCAATTTCTGTGTTCCATCGTCAATAAGAGGGTGCAAGGTATACATTAAACCTCATGTGAAGCATCGGAATCTAAAACTGGACTCACAGGAGAGGTTCAAATCATAGAAAGTTAGAGTGACAGTCCTTCTGTACTTAAGTCGGCATTGTGCCTTTTGAATTTAATTCCGATGCAATTTCAGTGTTTCATCGTCAATAAGAAGGTCCAAGGGATACAGTAAACCTGAAGTGAAGCATCGGAATCTAAAACTGGACTCACAGGAGAGTTTCAAATCATAGAAAGTGAGAGTGTCAGACCTCTTTTACGTAAGTCGGTATTGTGCGTTTTGAATTTAATTCCGATGCAATTTCTGTGTTTCATCGTCAATAAGAGGGTCCAAGGGATACAGTAAACTTGAAGTGAAGCATCGGAATCTAAAACTGGACTCACAGGAGAGGTTCAAATGATAGAAAGTGAGAGTGTCAGTCCTCTTGTACTTAAGTCGGCATTGTGCCATTTGTATTGAATTCGGATGCAGTTTCTGTTTTTCATCGTCAATAAGAAGGTCCAAGGGATACAGTAAACCTGAAGTGAAGCATCGCAATCTAAAACTGGACTCACAGGAGAGATTCAAATCATAGAAAGTTAGAGTGTCACTCCTCTTGTACTTAAGACGGTATTGTGCCTTTTGTATTAAATTCGGATGCAATTTCTGTGTTTCATCGTCAATAAGAAGGTCCAAGGGATACAGTAAACCTGAAGTGAAGCATCGGAATCTGAACCTGGTCTCACAGGAGAGGTTCAAATCATAGAATGTTACAGTATCAGTCCTCTTTTACTTATGTCGGCATTGTGCCTTTTGTAATAAATTCGGATGCAATTTCTGTGTTTCATCGTCAATAAGAAGGTGCAAGGTATACATTAAACCTGATGTGAAGCATCGGAATCTAAAACTGGACTCACAGGATAGGTTCATATCATAGAATGTTAGAGTATCAGTCCTCTTTTACTTAAGTCGGCATTGTGCCTTTTGTACTAAATTCGGATGAAATTTCTGTTTTTCATCTTCAATAAGAAGGTCCAAGGGATACAGTAATCCTGAAGTGAAGCACCGGAATCTAAAACTGGACTCAGAGGAGGGGTTCAAATCATAGAAAGTTAGAGTGTCAGTCCTTTTTTTACTTAAGTCGGCATTGTGCCTTTTGTATTAAATTCCGATGCGATTTCGGTCTTTCATCGTCAATAAGAAGGTGCAATGTATACAGTAAACCAGAAGTGAAGCATCGGAATCTAAAACTGGTCTCACAGGAGAGGTTCAAATCATAAAAAGTGAGAGTGTCAGTCCTCTTGTACTGAAGTCGGCATTGAGCCATTTGTATTAAATTCGGATGCAATTTCTGTGTTTCATCGTCAATAAGAAGGTCCAAGGGATACAGTAAACCTGAAGTGAAGCATCGGAATCCAAAACTGGACTCACAGGAGGTAGAGACTCACTCCTCTTGTACTTAAGTCAGTATTGTGCCTTTTGTATTAAATTCAGGTGCAATTTCTGTGTTTCTTCGCCAATAAGGAGGTCGAAGGGATAAAGTAAACCTGAAGTGAAGCATCGGAATCTATAACTGGACTCACAGGAGAGGTTTAAACCATCGAAAGTTAGAGTGTCAGTCCTCTTTTACTTAAGTCGGCATTGTGCCTTTTGAATTTAATTCCGATGCAATTTTTGTGTTTCATCGACAATAAGAAGGTCCAAGAGATACAGTAAACCTGAAGTGAAGCATCGGAATCTAAAACTGGACTCACAGGAGAGATTCAAATCAAAGAAAGTTAGAGTGTCTGTCCTCTTTTACTTATGTCGGCATTGTGAATTTTGAATTTAATTCCGATGCAATTTCTGTGTTTCATCGTCAATAAGAAGGTCCAAGGGATACAGTAAACCTGAAGTGAAGCATCGGAATCTAAAACTGGACTCACAGGAGATATTCAAATCATAGAAAGTGAGAGTGTCAGTCCTCTTCTACGTAAGTCGGTATTGTGCTTTTTGAATTTAATTCCGATGCAATTTCTGTGTTTCATCGTCATTAAGAAGGTCCAAGGGATACAGTAAACCTGAAGTGAAGCATCGGAATCTAAAACTGGACTCACAGGAGAGGTTCAAATGATAGAAAGTGAGAGTGTCAGTCCTCTTGTACTTAAGTCGGCATTGTGCCATTTGTATTGAATTCGGATGCAGTTTCTGTTTTTCATCGTCAATAAGAAGGTCCAAGGGATACAGTAAACCTGAAGTGAAGCATCGCAATCTAAAACTGGACTCACAGGAGAGATTCAAATCATAGAAAGTTAGAGTGTCACTCCTTTTGTACTTAAGACGGTATTGTGCCTTTTGTACTAAATTCGGATGCAATTTCTGTGTTTCATCGTCAATAAGAAGGTTCAAGGGATACAGTAAACCTGAAGTGAAGCATCGGAATCTCAACCTGGTCTCACAGGAGAGGTTCAAATCATAGAATGTTACAGTATCAGTCCTCTTTTACTTATGTCGGCATTGTGCCTTTTGTAATAAATTCGGATGCAATTTCCGTGTTTCGTCGTCAATAAGAAGGTGCAAGGTATACATTAAACCTGAAGTGAAGCATCGGAATCTAAAACTGGACTCACAGGAGAGTTTCAAATCATAGAAAATGAGAGTGTCAGTCCTCGTGTACTTATGTCGGCATTGTGCCATTTGTATTAAATTCGGATGCAATTTCTGTGTTTCATCATCAATAAGAAGGTCCTAGGGATACAGTAAACCTGAAGTGAAGCATCGGAATCTAAAACATAGTCTCACAGGACAGGTTCAAATCATCGAAAGTTAGAGTGTCAGTCCTCTTTTTCTTAAGTCGGCATTGTGCCTTTTGTATTAAATTCCGATGCAATTTCTGTGTTCCATCGTTAATAAGAAGGTGCAAGGTATACATTAAACCTGATGTGAAGCATCGGAATCTAAAACTGGACTCACAGGATAGGTTCATATCATAGAATGTTAGAGTATCAGTCCTCTTTTACTTAAGTCGGCATTGTGCCTTTTGTAATAAATTCGGATGAAATTTCTGTTTTTCATCGTCAATAAGAAGGTCCAAGGGATACAGTAATCCAGAAGTGAAGCATCGGAATCTAAAACTGGACTCAGAGGAGGGGTTCAAATTATAGAAAGTTAGAGTGTCAGACCATTTTTTACTTAAGTCGGCATTGTGCCTTTTGTATTAAATTCCGATGCGATTTCGGTCTTTCATCGTCAATAAGAAGGTGCAATGTATACAGTAAACCTGAAGTGAAGCATCGGAATCTAAAACTGGTCTCACAGGAGAGGTTCAAATCATAAAAAGTGAGAGTGTCATTCCTCTTGTACTGAAGTCGGCATTGAGCCATTTGTATTAAATTCGGATGCAATTTCTGTGTTTCATCGTCAATAAGAAGGTCCAAGGGATACAGTAAACCTGAAGTGAAGCATCGGAATCCAAAACTGGACTCACAGGAGATAGAGACTCACTCCTCTTGTACTTAAGTCAGTATTGTGCCTTTTGTATTAAATTCAGGTGCAATTTCTGTGTTTCTTCGTCAATAAGGAGGTCGAAGGGATAAAGTAAACCTGAAGTGAAGCATCGGAATCTAAAACTGGACTCACAGAAGAGGTTCAATTCATCGAAAGTTAGAGTGTCAGTCCTCTTTTACTTAAGTCGGCATTGTGCCTTTTGAAATTTAATTCCGATGCAATTTTTGTGTTTCATCGACAATAAGAAGGTCCAAGAGATACAGTAAACCTGAAGTGAAGCATCGGAATCTAAAACTGGACTCACAGGAGAGGTTCAAATTATCGAAAGTTAGAGTGTCAGTCCTCTTTTACTTAAGTCGGCATTGTGCCTTTTGTATTAAATTCCGATTCAATATCGGTGTTTCATCGTCAATAAGGAGGTGCAAGGTATACATTAAACCTGAAGTGAAGCATCGGAATCTAAACCTGGACTCACAGGAGATGTTCAAATCATAGAAAGTGAGAGTGTCAGTCCTCTTGTACTTAAGTCGGCATTGTGCCATTTGTATTGAATTCGGATGCAGTTTCTGTGTTTCATCGTCAATTAGAAGGACAAGGGATACAGTAAACCAGAAGTGAAGCATCGCAATCTAAAACTGGACTCACAGGAGGGATTCAAATCATAGAAAGTTAGAGTGTCACTCCTCTTGTACTTAAGTCGGTATTGTGCCTTTTGTAATAAATTTGGATGCAATTTCTGTGTTTCATCGCCAATAAGAAGGTCCAAGGGATACAGTAAACCTGAAGTGAAGCAGCGGAATCTAAAACTGGACTCACAGGAGAGTTTCAAATCATCGACAGTTAGAGTGTCTAGCCTCTTTTACTTAAGTCGGCATTGTGAATTTTGAATTTAATTCCGATGCAATTTCTGTGTTTCATCGTCAATAAGAAGGTCCAAGGGATACAGTAAACCTGAAGTGAAGCATCGGAATCTAAAACTGGACTCACAGGAGATATTCAAATCATAGAAAGTGAGAGTGTCAGACCTCTTTTACTTAGGTCGGCATTGTGCTTTTTGAATTTAATTCCGATGCAATTTCTGTGTTTCATCGTCGATAAGAAGGTCCAAGGGATACAGTAAACCTGAAGTGAAGCATCGGAATCTAAAACTGGACTCACAGGAGAGGTTCAAATCATAGAAAATTAGAGTGTCAGTCCTCTTGTACTTATGTCGGCATTGTGCCATTTGTATTAAATTCGGATGCAGTTTCTGTGTTTCATCGTCAATGAAACGTCCAAGGGATACAGTAAACCTGAAGTGAAGCATCGGAATCTAAAATTGGACTCACAGGAGAGAATCAAATCATAGAAAGTTAGAGAGTCACTCCTCTTGTACTTAAGTCGGTATTGTGCCTTTTGTATTAAATTCGGATGCAATTTCTGTGTTTCATCGTCAATAAGAAGGTCCAAGGGATTCAGTAAACCAGAAGTGAAGCATCGGAATCTGAAGCTGGACTCACAGGAGAGGTTCAAATCATAGATTGTTAGAGTATCAGTCCTCTTTTACTTATGTAGGCATTGTGCCTTTTGTAATAAATTAGGATGCAATATCTGTTTTTCATCGTCAATAAGAAGGTCCAAGGGATACAGTAAAACTGAAGTGAAGCATCGGAAACTAAAAGTGGACCCACAGGAGAGGTTGAAATCATAGAAAGTGAGAGTGTCAGTCCTCTTGTGATTAAGACAGAATTATGCCATTTGTATTAAATTCGGATGCAATTTCTGTGTTTCATCGTCAATAAGAAGGTCCAAGAGATACAGTAAACCTGAAGTGAAGCATCGGAATCTAAAACTGGACTCACAGGAGAGGTTCAAATCATAGAGAGTTAGAGACTCACTCCTCTAGTCGGTATTGTGCATTTTGTATTAAATTCAAATGCAATTTCTGTGTTTCTTCGTCAATAAGAAGGTCCAAGGCACAAAGTAAACCTGAAGTGAAGCATCGGAATCTAAAACTGGACTCACAGGAGAGGTTCAAATCAATGAAAGTTAGAGTGTCAGTCCTTCTGTACTTAAGTCGGCATTGTGAATTTTGAATTTAATTCCGATGCAATTTCTGTGTTTCATCGTCAATAAGAAGGTCCAGGGGATACAGTAAACCTGAAGTGAAGCATCGGAATCTAAAACTGGACTCAAAAGAGATATTCAAATCATAGAAAGTGAGAGTGTGAGTCCTCTTTTACTTAAGTCGGCATTGTGCTTTTTGAATTTAATTCCGATGCAATTTCTGTGTTTCATCGTCAATAAGAAGGTCCAAGGGATACAGTAAGCCTGAAGTGAAGCATCGGAATCTAAAATTGGACTCACAGGAGAGAATCAAATCAGAGAAAGTTAGAGAGTCACTCCTCTTGTACTTAAGTCGGTATTGTGCCTTTTGTATTAAATTCGGATGCAATTTCTGTGTTTCATCGTCAATAAGAAGGTCCAAGGGATACAGTAAACCTTAAGTGAAGCATCGGAATCTGAAACTGGACTCACAGGAGAGGTTCAAATCATATAAAGTTAGCGTGTTAGTCCTGATTTACTTAAGTCGGCATTGTGCCTTTTGTATTAAATTCCGATGCAATTTCTGTGTTTCATCGTCAATAAGAAGGTGCAAGGGATACAGCAAAACTGACGTGAAGCATCGGAATCTAAAACTGGACTCACAGGAGAAGTTCAAATCATAGAAAGTTAGAGTGTCAGTCCTCCTGTACTTAAGTCGTCATTGTGCCTTTTGAATTTAATTCCGATGCAATTTCTGTGTTTCATCGTCAATAGGACGGCCAAGGGATACAGTAAACCTGAAGTGAAGCATCGGAATCTATAACTGGACTCACAGGATAGTTTCAAATCATAGAAAGTTAGAGTGTCTGTCCTCTTTTACTTAAGTCGGCATTGTGCCTTTTGTAATAAATTCGGATTCAATTTCTGTTTTTCATCGTCAATAAGAAGGTGCAATGTATACAGTAAATCTGAAGTGAAGCATCGGAATCTAAAACTGGACTCACAGGAGAGGTTCAAATCAATGAAAGTTAGAGTGTCAGTCCTTCTGTACTTAAGTCGGCATTGTGAATTTTGAATTTAATTCCGATGCAATTTCTGTGTTTCATCGTCAATAAGAAGGTCAAGGGATACAGTAAACCTGAAGTGAAGCATCAGAATCTAAAACTGGACTCACAGGAGAGGTTCAAATCATCGAAAGTTAGAGTGTCAGTCCTGATTTACTGAAGTCGGCATTTTGCCTTTTGAATTTAATTAAGATGCAATTTCTGTGTTTCATCGTCAATAAGAAGGTCCAAGGGAAACAGTAACCCTGAAATGAAGCATCGGAATTTAAAACTGGACTCACAGGAGTGGTGCAAATCATAGAAAGTGAGAGTGTCAGTCCTCTTTTACTTAAGTCGGCGTTGTGCTTTTTGAATTTATTTCCGATGCAATTTCTGTGTTTGATCGTCAATAAGAAGGTCCATGGGATACAGTAAACCTGAAGTGAAGCATCGGAATCTAAAACTGGACTCACAGGAGAGCTTCAAATCATAGAAAGTGAGAGTGTCAGTCCTCTTGTACTTAAGTCGGCATTGTGCCATTTGCATTAAATTCGGATGCAGTTTCTGTGTTTCATGGTTAATAAGCAGGTCCAAGGGATACAGTAAACCTGAAGTGAAGCATCGGAATCTAAAACTGGACTCACAGGAGAGGTTCAAATCATAGAAAGTTGGAGACTCACTCCTATTGTACTTAAGTCGGTATTGTGCCTTTTGTATTAAATTCGGATGCAATTTCTGTGTTTCATCGTCAATAAGAAGGTCCAAGAGATACAGTAAACTTGAGGTGAAGCAGCGGAATCTAAAACTTGACTCACAGGAGAGCTTCAAAACATAGAAAGTTAGAATGTCAGTCCTCTTGTACTTTAGTCGGCTTTGTGCCTTTTGTATTAAATTCGGATGCAATTTCTGTGCTTCATCGGTCCAAGGGATACAGTAAACCTGAAGTGAAACAACGGAATCCAAAACCATACTCACAGGAGGGGTTCAAATCATATAAAGTGAGAGTGTCAGTCTTCTTTTACTTTAGTCGGCATTGTGATTTTTGAATTTAATTCCGATGCAATTTCTATATTTCATCGTCAATAAGGTCCAAGAGATACAGTAAACCTGAAGTGAAGCATCGGAATCTAGAACTGGACTCACAGGAGGCATCAAATCATAGAATGTGAGAGTGTCAGTCCACTTGTACTTAAGTCGGCATTATGCCATTTGCATTAAATTCGGATGCAATTTCTGTGTCTCATTGTCAGTAAGAAGGTCCAAGGGATACAGTAAACCTAAAGTGAAGATCGGAATCTAAAACTGGGCGCACAGGAGAGATTCAAATCATCGAAAGTTAGAGTGTCAGTCCTCTTTTACTTAAGTCGGCATTGTGCCTTTTGTATTAAATTCCGATGCAATTTCTGTGTTTCATCGTCAATATGAAGGTCCAAGGGATACAGTAAACCTGAAGTGATGCATCGGAATCTAAAACTGGACTCACAGGAGAGGTTGAAATCGTAGAAAGTGAGAGTGTCAGGAATCTTTTACTTAAGTCGGCATTGTGCCATTTGTATTAAATTCGGATCCAATTTCTGTGTACCGACGTAGATAAGAAGGTGCAAGGTATACTGCAAACCTGAAGTGAAGCATCGGAATCTAAAACATGACTCACAGGAGAGGTTCAAATCATATAAAGTGAGAGTGTCAGTCCTCTTGTACTTAAGTCGGCATTGAGCCATTTGTATTAAATTCGGATGCAATTTCTGTGTTTCATCGACAACAAGAAGGTCCAAGGGACACAGTAAACCTGATGTGAAGCATCGGAATCTAAAACTCGACTCACAGGAGAGGTTCAAATCATCAAAAATGAGAGTGTCAGTCCACTTGTACTTAAGTCGGCATTGTGCCTTTTGAATTTAATTCCGATGCAATTTCTGTGTTTCATCGTCAATTAGAAGGTCCAAGGGATACAGTAAACCTGAAGTGAAGCATCGGAATCAAAAATGGACTCAGAGGAGAGGTTGAAATCATAGAAAGTGCGAGTGTCAGTCCTCTTGTACTTAAGTCGGCATTGTGCCATTTGTATCAAATTCGGATGCAATTTCTGTGTCTCATTGTCAATAAGAATGTCTGAGGGATACAGTAAACCTGAAGTGAAGCATCGGAATCTAAAACTGGACTCACAGGAGAGGTTCAAATCATCGAAAGTTAGAGTGTCAGTCCTCTTTTACTTAAGTCGGCATTGTGCCGTTTGTATTAAATTCCGATGCAATTTCTGTGTTTTATCGTCTATAAGAAGATGCAAGGTATACATTAAACCTGAAGTGAAGCATCGGAATCTAAAACTGGACTCACTGGAGAGGTTCAAATCATAGAAAGTTAGAGTGTCAGTCCTTTTGTACTTAAGTCAGGAATGTGCCTTTTGAATTTAATTCCGATGCAACTTCTGTGTTTCATCGTCAATAAGAAGGTCCAAGGGATACAGTAAACCTGAAGTGAAGCATCGGAATCTAAAAGTGGACTCACAGGAGAAGTTCAAATCATGGAAAGTGAGAGTGTCAGTCCTCTTGTACTGAAGTCGGCATTTTGCCATTTGTATTAAATTCGGATGCAGTTTCTGTGTATCATCGTCAATAAGAAGGTCCAAGGGATAAAGTAAACCTGAAGTGAAGCATCGGAATCTAAAACTGGACTCACAGGAGAGACTCAAATCATAGGAAGTGAGAGTGTCAGTCCTCTTTTACTTAAGTCGGCATTGTGCTTTTTGAATTTAATTCCGATCCAATTTCTGTGTTTCATCGTCAATAGGAAGGTCCAAGGGATACAGTAAACCCGAAGTAAAGCATCGAAATCTAAAACTTGACTCACAGGAGGGGTTCAAATCATAGAAAGTGAGAGTGTCAGTCCTCTTTTACTTATGTCGGCATTGTGCCATTTGTATTAAATTCGGATGCAATTTCTGTGTTTCATCGTCAATAAGAAGGTCCAAGGGATACAGTAATTCTTAAGTGAGGCATCGGAATCTGAAACTGGACTCACAGGAGAGGTTCAAATCATAGAATGTTAGAGTATCAGTCCTCTTTTGCATAAGTCGGCAATGTGCCTTTTGGATTAAATTCGGATGCAATTTCTGTGTTTCACCGTCAATAAGAAGATCCAAGGGATACAGTATCCTGAAGTGAAGCATCGGATTCTAAAACCGGGCTCACAGGAGAGGTTCAAATCAATGAAAGTTAGAGTGTCAGTCCTTCTGTACTTAAGTCTGCATTGTGAATTTTGAATTTAATTCCGATGCAATTTCTGTGTTTCATCGTCAATAAGAAGGTCCAGGGGATACAGTAAACCTGAAGTGAAGCATCGGAATCTAAAACTGGACTCACAAGAGATATTCAAATGATGGAAAGTGAGAGTGTCAGTCCTCTTTTACTTAAGTCGGCATTGTGCTTTTTGAATTTAATTCCGATGCAATTTCTGTGTTTCATCGTCAATAAGAAGGTCCAAGGGATACAGTAAACCTGAAGTGAAGCATCGGAATCTAAAACTGGACTCACAGGAGAGGTTCAAATCATAGAAAGTGAGAGTGTCTGTCCTCTTGTACTTATGTCGGCATTGTGCCATTTGTATTAAATTCGGATGCAGTTTCTGTGTTTCATCGTCAATAAAAAGGTCCAAGAGATACAGTAAACCTGAAGTGAAGCATCGGAATCAAAAATTGGACTCACAGGAGAGAATCAAATCAGATAAAGTTAGAGAGTCACTCCTCTTGTACTTAAGTCGGTATTGTGCCTTTTGTATTAAATTCGGATGCAATTTCTGTGTTTCATCGTCAATAAGAAGGTCCAAGGGATACAGTAAACCTTAAGTGAAGCATCGGAACCTGAACTGGACTCACAGGAGAGGTTCAAATCATAGAAAGTTAGAGTGTCAGTCCTGATTTACTTAAGTCGGCATTGTACCTTTTGTATTAAATTCCGATGCAATTTCTGTGTTTCATCGTCAATAAGAAGGTGCAAGGGATACAGCAAAACTGAAGTGAAGTATCGGAATCTAAAACTGGACTCACAGGAGAGGTTCAAATCATAGAAAGTTAGAGTGTCAGTCCTCCTGTACTTAAGTCGGCATTGTGCCTTTTGAATTTAATTCCGATGCAATTTCTGTGTTTCATCGTCAATACGACGGTCCAAGGGATACAGTAAACCTGAAGTGAAACATCGGAATCTAAAACTATACTCACAGGAGAGGTTCAAATCATTGAAAGTGAGAGTGTCAGTCCTCTTGTACTAAAGTCGGCATTGTGAATTTTGAATTTAATTCCGATGCAATTTCTGTGTTTCATCGTCAATAAGAAGGTCGAACAGATACAGTAAACCTGAAGTGAAGCATCGAAACCTATAACTGGACTCACAGGATAGTTTCAAATCATAGAAAGTTCGAGTGTCTGTCCTCTTTTACTTAAGTCGGCATTGTGCCTTTTGTAATAAATTCGGATTCAATTTCTGTTTTTCATCGTCAATAAGAAGGTGCAATGTATACAGTAAATCTGAAGTGAAGCATCGGAATCTAAAACTGGACTCACAGGAGAGGTTCAAATCAATGAAAGTTAGAGTGTCAGTCCTTCTGTACTTAAGTCGGTATTGTGAATTTTGAATTTAATTCCGATGCAATTTCTGTGTTTCATCGTCAATAAGAAGGTCCAGGGGATACAGTAAACCTGAAGTGAAGCATCGGAATCTAAAACTGGACTCACAGGAGAGGTTCAAATCATAGAAAGTTAGAGTGTCAGTCCTCTTTTACTTAAGTCGGCATTATGCCTTTTGAATTTAAATCCGATGCAATTTTTGTGTTTCATCGACAATAAGAAGGTCCAAGAGATACAGTAAACATCAAGTGAAGCATCGGAATCTAAAACTGGACTCACAGGAGAGGTTCAAATCATAGAAAGTGAGAGTATCAGTCTTCGTGTACTGAAGTCGGCATTGGGCCATTTGTATTAAAGTCGGATGCAATTTCTGTGTTTCATCGTCAATAAGAAGGTCAAGGGATACAGTAAACCTGAAGTGAAGCATCGGAATCTAAAACTGGACTAACAGGAGAGGTTCAAATCATCGAAAGTTAGAGTGTCAGTCCTGACTTACTTAAGTCGGCATTTTGCCTTTTGAATTTAATTAAGATGCAATTTCTGTGTTTCATCGTCAATAAGAAGGTCCAAGGGAAACAGTAACCCTGAAATGAAGCATCGGAATCTAAAACTGGACTCACAGGAGTGGTGCAAATCATAGAAAGTTAGAGTGTCAGTCCTCTTTTACTTAAGTCGGCGTTGTGCTTTTTGAATTTATTTCCGATGCAATTTCTGTGTTTGATCGTCAATAAGAAGGTCCAAGGGATACAGTAAACCTGAAGTGAAGCATCGGAATCTAAAACTGGACTCACAGGAGAGGTTCAAATCATAGAAAGTTGGAGACTCACTCCTATTGTACTTAAGTCGGTATTGTGCCTTTTGTATTAAATTCGGATGCAATTTCTGTGTTTCATCGTCAATAAGAAGGTCCAAGAGAAACAGTAAACTTGAGGTGAAGCAGCGGAATCTAAAACTTGATTCACAGGAGAGCTTCGAAACATAGAAAGTTATAAAGTCAGTCCTCTTGTACTTAAGTCGGCTTTGTGCCTTTTGTATTAAATTCGGATGCAATTTCTGTGTTTCATCGTCAATAAGAAGGTGCAAGGTATACAGTAAACCAGAAGTGAAGCATCGGAATCTAAAACTGGACTGACAGGAGAGGTTCAAATCATAGAAAGTTAGAGTTTAAGTCCTCTTGTACTTAATTCGGCATTGTGCCTTTTGAATTTAATTCCGATGCAATTTCTGTGTTTCATCGTCAATAAGAAGGTCCAAGGGATACAGTAAACCTGAAGTGAAACAACGGAATCCAAAACCATACTCACAGGAGGGGTTCAAATCATTGAAAGTGAGAGTGTCAGTCTTCTTTTACTTTAGTCGGCATTGTGATTTTTGAATTTAATTCCGATGCAATTTCTGTATTTCATCATCAATAAGAAGGTCCAAGAGATACAGTAAACCTGAAGTGAAGCATCGGAATCTAAAAATGGACTCACAGGAGGCATCAAATCATAGAATGTGAGAGTGTCAGTCCACTTGTACTTAAGTCGGCATTATGCCATTTGCATTAAATTCGGATGCAATTTCTGTGTTTCATTGTCAATAAGAAGGTCCAAGGGATACAGTAAACCTGAAGTGAAGATCGGAATCTAAAACTGGGCTCTCAGGAGAGATTCAAATCATCGAAAGTTAGAGTGTCAGTCCTCTTTTACCTAAGTCGGCATTGTGCCTTTTGTATTAAATTCCGATGCAATTTCTGTGTTTCATCGTCAATAAGAAGGTCCAAGGGATACAGTAAACCTGAAGTGATGCATCGGAATCTAAAACTGGACTCACAGGAGAGGTTGAAATCGTAGAATGTGAGAGTGTCAGTCATCTTTTACTTAAGTCGGCATTGTACCATTTGTATTAAATTCGGATCCAATTTCTGGGTACCGACGTCGATAAGAAGGTGCAAGGTATACTGCAAACCTGAAGTGAAGCATCGGAATCTAAAACTGGACTCACAGGAGAGGTTCAAATCATCGAAAGTTAGAGTGTCAGTCCTCTTTTACTTAAGTCGGCATTGTGCCATTTGTATTCAAATCGGATGCAGTTTCTGTGATTCATCGTCAATAAAAAGGACCAAGGGATACAGTAAACCTGAAGTGAAGCTTCGGAATCTAAAATTGTACTCACAGGAGAGAATCAAATCATAGAAAGTTAGAGAGTCACTCCTCTTGAACTTAAGTCGGTATTGTGCCTTTTGTATTAAATTCGGATGCAATTTCTGTGTTTCATCGTCAATAAGAAGGTCCAAGGGATACAGTAAACCTTAAGTGAGGCATCGGAATCTGAAACTGGACTCACAGGAGAGGTTCAAATCATGGAATGTTAGAGTATCAGTCCTCTTTTGCATAAGTCGGCAATGTGCCTTTTGGATTAAATTCGGATGCAATTTCTGTGTTTCACCGTCAATAAGAAGGTCCAAGGGATACAGTATCCTGAAGTGAAGCATCGGAATCTAAAACTGGACTCACTGGAGAGGTTCAAATCATAGAAAGTTAGAGTGTCAGTCCTTCTGTACTTAAGTCGGCATTGAGCCTTTTGAATTTAATTCCGATGCAATTTCTGTGTTTCATCGTCAATAAAAAGGTCCAAGGGATACAGTAAACCTGAAGTGAAGCATCGGAATCTAAAACTGGACTCACAGGAGAGCTTCATATCATAGAAAGTGAGAGTGTGAGTCCTCTTTTACTTAAATCGGCATTGTGCTTTTTGAATTTAATTCCGATGCAATTTCTGTGTTTCATCGTCAATAAGAAGGTCCAAGGAATACAGTAAACCTGAAGTGAAGCATCGGAATCTAAAACTGGACCCAAAGGAGAGGTTCAAATCATAGAAAGTGAGAGTGTCAGTCCTCTTGTACTTAAGTCGGCATTGAGCCATTTGTATTAAATTCGGATGCAATTTCTGTGTTTCATCGTCAACAAGAAGGTCCAAGGGATACAGTAAACCTGATGTGAAGCATCGGAATCTAAAACTCGACTCACAGGAGAGGTTCAAATCATAGAAAGTGAAAGTGTCAGTCCACTTGTACTTAAGTCGGCATTGTGCCTTTTGAATTTAATTCCGATGCAATTTCTGTGTTTCATCGTCAATAAGAATGTCCAAGGGATACAGCAAATCCTGAAGCGAAACATCGGAATCAAAAACTATACTCACAATAGAGGTTCAAATCATAGAAATTGAGAGTGACAGCCCTCTTTTACGTAAGTCGGCATTGTGATTTTAGAATTTAATTCCGACGCAATTTCTGTGTTTCATCGTCAATAAGAAGGTCCAAGAGATACCGTAAACCTGAAGTGAAGCATCGGAATCTAAAACTGGACTCACAGGAGAGGTTGAAATCGTAGAAAGTGAGAGTGTCAGTCCTCTTGTACTTAAGTCGGCATTGTGCCATTTGTACTAAATTCGGATCCAATTTCTATGTTTCATTGTCAATAAGAAGGTCTAAGGGATACAGTAAACCTGAAGGTAAGCATCGGAATCTAAAACTGGACTCACAGGAGAGGTTCAAATCATAGAAAGTGAGAGAGTCAGTCCTCTTTTACTTAAGTCAGCATTGTGCTTTTTGAATTTAATTCCGATGCAATTTCCGTGTTTCATCGTCAATAAGAAGGTCCGAGTGATACAGTAAACCTGAAGTGAAGCATAGGAATCTAAAAGTGGACTCACAGGAGAGGTTCAAATCATAGAATGTTAGAGTATCAGTCCTCTTTTACTTAAGTCGGCATTGTGCCCTTTGTATTAAATTCGGATGCAATTTCCGTGTTTCATCGTCAATGAGAAGGTCCAAGGGATACAGTAAACCTGAAGTGAAGCATCGGAATCTAAAACTGGACTCACAGGAGAGGTTCAAGTCATAGAAAGTTAGAGTGTCAGTCCCCTTTTACTTAAGTCGGCATTGTGCCTTTTGTATTAAATTCCGATGCGATTTCTGTGTTTCATCGTCAATAAGAAGGTGCAATGTATACAGTAAACCTGAAGTGAAACATCGGAATCTAAACCTGGACTCACAGGAGAGGTTCAAATCATAGAAAGTGGCAGTGTCAGTCCTCTAATACTTAAGTCGGCATTGAGCCATTTGTATTAAATTCGGATGCAATTTCTGTGTTTCATCGTCAATAAGAAGGTCCAAGGGATACAGTAAAACTGTAGTGAAGCATCGGAATCTAAAAGTGGACTCACAGGAGAGGTTCAAATCATAGAAAGATAGAGTGTCAGTCCTCTTGGAATTAAGACGGCATTTTGCCATTTGTATTAAATTCGGATGCAATTTCTGTGTTTCATCGTCAATAAGAAGGTCCAAGGGATACAGTAAACCTGAAGTGAAGCATCGGAATCTAAAACTGGACTCAGAGGAGAGGTTCAAATCATAGAAAGTTAGAGACTCACTCATCTTGTACTTAAGTCGGTATTGTGCCTTTTGTATTAAATTCAGATGCAATTTCTGTGTTTCATCGTCAATAAGAATTTCCAAGGGATACAGTAAACCTGTGGTGAAGCATCGGAATCTAAAACTGGACTCACAGGAGAGGTTCAAATCATAGAAAATTAGAATGTCTGTCCTCTTGTACTTAAGTCGGCATTGTGCCTTTTGAATTTAATTCCGATGCCATTTCTGTGTTTCATTCTCAAAAGAAGGGCCAAGGGATGTAGTAAACCTGAAGTGAAGCATCGAAATCTAACACTGGACTCACAGGAGAGGTTCAAATCATAGAAAATTAGAATGTCAGTCCTCTTGTACTTAAGTCGGCATTGTGATTTTTGAATTTAATTCCGACGCAATTTCTGTGTTTCATCGTCAATAAGAAGGTCCAAGAGACACCGTAAACCTGAAGTGAAGCATCGGAATCTAAAACTGGACTCACAGGAGAGGTTGAAATCATAGAAAGTGAGAGTGTCAGTCCTCTTGTACTTAAGTCGGCATTGTGCCATTTGTACTAAATTCGGATGCAATTTCTGTGTTTCATTGTCAATAAGAAGGTCTAAGGGATACAGTAAACCTGAAGTGAAGCATCGGAATCAAAAACTGGACTCACAGGAGAGGTTCAAATCATAGAAAGTGAGAGTGTCAGTCCTCTTTTTCTTAAGTCAGCATTGTGCTTTTTGAATTTAATTCCGATGCAATTTCTGTGTTTCATCGTCAATAAGAAGGTCCAAGTGATACAGTAAACCTGAAGTGAAGCATAGGAATCTAAAAGTGGACTCACAGGAGAGGTTCAAATCATAGAAAGTGAGAGTGTCAGTCCTCTTGTAATTAAGATGGCATTTTGCCATTTGTATTAAATTCAGATGCAATTTCTGTGTTACATCGTCAATTAGAAAGTCCAAGGGATACAGTAAACCTTAAGTGAAGCATCGGAATCTGAAACTGGACTCACAGGAGAGGTTCAAATCATAGAATGTTAGAGTATCAGTCTTCTTTTACTTAAGTCGGCATTGTGCCTTTTGTATTAAATTCGGATGCAATTTCTGTGTTTCATCGTCAATTAGAAGGTCCAAGGGATACAGTAAACCTGAAGTGAAGCATCGGAATCTAAAACTGGACTCACAGGAGAGGTTCAAATCATAGAAAGTTAGAGTGTCAGTCCTCTTTTACTTATGTCGGCATTGTGCCTTTTGTATTAAATTCCGATGCGATATCTGTGTTTCATCGTCAATAAGAAGGTGCAATGTATACAGTAAACCTGATGTGAAACATCGGAATCTAAACCTGGACTCACAGGAGAGGTTAAAATCATAGAAAGTGAGAGTGTCAGTCCTCTAAAACTTAAGTCGGCATTGAGCCATTTGTATTAAATTCGGATGCAATTTCTGTGTTTCATCGTCAATAAGAAGGTCCAAGGGATACAGTAAAACTGTAGTGAAGCATCGGAATCTAAAAGTGGACTCACAGGAGAGGTTCAAATCATAGAAAGATAGAGTGTCAGTCCTCTTGTAATTAAGACGGCATTTTGCCATTTGTATTAAATTCGGATGCAATTTCTGTGTTTCATCGTCAATAAGAAGGTCCAAGGGATACAGTAAACCTGAAGTGAAGCATCGGAATCTAAAACTGGACTCAGAGGAGAGGTTTAAAGCATAGAAAGTTAGAGACTCACTCATCTTGTACTTAAGTCGGTATTGTGCCTTTTGTATTAAATTCAGATGCAATTTCTGTGTTTCATCGTCAATAAGAATTTCCAAGTGATACAGTAAACCTGTGGTGAAGCATCGGAATCTAAAACTGGACTCACAGGAGAGGTTCAAATCATAGAAAATTAGAATGTCAGTCCTCTTGTACTTAAGTCGGCATTGTGCCTTTTGAATTTAATTCCGATGCCATTTCTGTGTTTCATTGTCAATAAGAAGGTCCAAGGGATACAGTAAACCTGAAGTGAAGCATCGGAATCTAAAACTGGACTCACAGGAGAGGTTCAAATCATAGAAAGTGAGAGTGTCAGTCCTCTTTTACCTAAGTCGGCATTGTGCTTTTTGAATTTAATTCCGATGCAATCTCTGTGTTTCATCGTCAATAAGAAGGTCCAAGGGATACAGTAAACCGGAAGTGAAGCATCGGAATCTAAAACTGGACTCACAGGAGAGGTTCAAATCATAGAAAGGTGGAGTGTCAGACCTCTTGTACTTAAGTCGGCATTGTGCCTTTTGAATTTAATTCCGATGCCATTTCTGTGTTTCATTGTCAATAAGAAGGTCCAAGGGATACAGTAAACCTGAAGTAAAGCATCGGAATCTAAAACTGGACTCACAGAAGAGGTTCAAATCATAGAAAGGGAGAGTTTCAGTCCTCTTGTACTTAAGTCAGCATTGTGCCATTTGTATTAAATTCGGACGCAGTTTCTGTGTTTCATCGTTAATAAAAAGGTCCAAGGGATACAGAAAACTTTAAGTGAAGCATCGGAATTTGAAACTGGACTCACAGGAGAGGTTTAAATCATAGAATGTTAGAGTACCAGTCCTCTTTTACTTAAGTCGGCATTGTGCCTTTTGAAAAAAATTCGGATGCAATTTCTCTGTTTCATCGTCAGTAAGAAGGTCCAAGGGATACAGTAGTCCTGAAGTGAAGCATCGGAATCTAAAACTGGACTCACAGGAGAGGTTCAAATCATAGAAAGTGACAGTGTCAGTCCTCTTTCACTTAAGTCGGCATTGTGAATTTTTAATTTAGTTCCGATGCAATTTCTGCGTTTCACCGTCAATAAGAAGGACCAAGGGATACAATAAACCTGAAGTGAATCATCGGAATCTAAAACTGGACTCACAGAGGTTCAAATCTTAGAAAGTGAGAGTGTCAGTCCTCTTGTACTTATGTCGGTATTGTGCCTTTTGTATTAAATTCGGATGCAATTTCTGTGTTTCATCGTCAATAAGAAGGTCCAAGGGATACAGTAAACCTGAAGTGAAGCATCGGAATCTGAAACTTTACACACAGGAGAGGTTCAAATCATAGAATGTTAGGGTATCAGTCCTCTGTTACTTAAGTCGCCACTGTGCCTTTTGTATTAAATTCGGATGCAATTTCGGTTTTCATCGTCAATTAGAAGGTCCAAGGGATACAGTAATCCTGAAGTGAAGCATCGGAATCTAAAACTGGACTCACAGGAGAAGTTCAAAGCATAGAAAGTGAGAGTGTCAGTCCTCTTGTACTTAAGTCGGTATTGTGCCATTTGTATTAATTTTGGATGCAGTTTCTGTGTTTCATCGTCAATAAGAAGGTCCAAGAGATACAGTAAACCTGAAGTGAAGCATCGCAATCTAAAACTAGACTCACAAGAGAGGTTCAAATCATAGAAAGTGAGAGTGTCAGTCCTCTTTTACTTATGTCGGTATTGTGCCTTTTGTATTAAATTCGGATGCAAATTCTGTGTTTAATCGTAAATAAGAAGGTCCAAGGGATACAGTAAACCTGAAGTGAAGCATCGGAATGTGAAACTGGACTCACAGGAGAGGTTCAAATCATAGAAAGTGAGAGTGTCAGTCGTCTTGTAATTAAGACGGCATTTGCCATTTGAAATAAATTCGGATGCAACTTCTGTGTCTCATTGTCAATAAAAAGGTCGAAGTGATACAGTAAACATGAAGTGAAGCATCGGAATTTAAAACTGGACTCACAGGAGAGGTTCAAATCATAGAAAGTTAGAGACTCACTCCTCTTGTACTTAAGTCGGTATTGTGCCTTTTGTATTAAATTCGGATGCAATATCTGTGTTTCATCGTCACTAAGAATGTCCAAGGGATACAGTAAACCCGAAGTGAAGCATCGGCATCTATAACTGGACTCACAGGAGAGGATCAAATCATAGAAAGTTAGAATGTCAGTCCTCTTGTACTTAAGTCGTCATTGTGCCTTTTGTATTAAATTCGGATGCAATTTCTGTGTTTCATCGTCAACAAGAAGGTGCAAGGTATACAGTAAACCGGAAGTGAAGCAACGGAATCTAAAACTGGACTCACAGGAGAGGTTCAAATCATAGAAAGGTGGAGTGACAGTCCTCTTGTACTTAAGTCGGCATTGTGCCTTTTGAATTTAATTCCGAAGCCATTTCTGTGTTTCATTGTCAATAAGAAGGTCCAAGGGATACAGTAAACCTGAAGTGAAGCATCGAAATCTAAAACTGGACTCACAGGAGAGGTTCAAATCATAGAAAGTGAGAGTGTCAGTCCTCCTTTACCTGAGTCTGCATTGTGCTTTTTTAATTTAATTCCGATGCAATTTCTGTGTTTCATCGTCAATAAGAAGGTCCAAGGGATACAGTAAACCTGAAGTGAAGCATCGGAATCTAAAACTGGACTCACAGAAGAGGTTCAACTCATAGAAAGGGAGAGTGTCAGTCCTCTTGTACTTAAGTCAGCATTGTGCCATTTGTATTAAATTCGGATGCAGTTTCTGTGTTTCATCGACAATAAGAAAGTCCGGGGGATACAGAAAACCTGACGTGAAGCATCGGAATCTAAAACTGGAGTCACAGGAGAGATTAAAATCATAGATAGTTAGAGTGTCACTCCTCTTGTACTTAACTCGGTATTGTGCCTTTTGTATTAAATTCGGATGCAATTTCTGTGTTTCATCGTCAATAAGAAGGTCCAAGGGATACAGTAAACCTTAAGAGAAGCATCGGAATTTGAAACTGGAGTCACAGGAGAGGTTCAAATCGTAGAATGTTAGAGGATCAGTCCTCTTTTACTTAAGTCGGCATTGTGCCTTTTGTATAAAATTCGGATGCAATTTTTCTGTTTCATCGTCAATAAGAAGGTCCAAGGGATACAGTAATCTTGAAGTGAAGCATCGGAATCTAAAACTGGTCTCACAGGAGAGGTTCAAATCATAGAAAGTTAGAGTGTCAGTTCTCTCGTACTTATGTCGGCATTGTGCCATTTGAATTTAATTCCGATGCAATTTGTGTGTTTCATCGTCAATAAGAAGGTCCAAGGGATACAGTAAACCTGAAGTGAAACATCGGAATCTAAAACTGGACTCACACGAGGGGTTCAAATCATAGAAAGTTAGAGTGTCAGTATTTCTGTACTTAAGTCGGCATTGTGCCTTTTGAATTTAATTACGTTGCAATTTCTGTGTTTCATCGTCAATAAGAAGGACCAAGGGATACAGTAAACCCGAAATGAAGCATCGGAATCTAAAACCGGACTCACAGGAGAGGTGCAAATCATAGAAAGTGAGTGTGTCAGTCCTCTTGTACTTGAGTCGGCATTGTGCTTTTTGAATTTATTTCCGATGCAATTTCTGTGTTTTATCGTCAATAAGAAGGTCCAAGGGATACAGAAACCTGAAGTGAAGCATCGGAATCTAAAACTGGACTCTCAGGAGAGGTTCAAAACATAGAAAGTGAGAGTGTCAGTCCTCTTGTACTTA